>NC_057386.1:52587763-52848098 GCF_019320065.1 Cervus canadensis | reverse complement strand
AGAAACAGCATTCCAGCTATCATACAACTTAGTAGTGAACAATTATAACTCAAATGTTAATAAGATATATTGCTATTACTTGTTTCATTTTTTCAAGATAGTCAAATTCTTTTTACCCTACTTACTATAAAATTTTGATCCTTTTCCTGACACCAATTATCCTGAAATAATGAAGCTTTTCTATACTGCTTTATCAGTTTTTACACTTTCAGTTATGCCCCAGCTAAACAATAAACCCTCCAAGGATAGAAATTATGAATTCAAAAAAAAAAAAAAAAGAAATTATGAATTCTATTTTTCTTTAGTATTTTCTCCTACCACCAGCAGCCCATTCCAAGTCACAACTCACACATCTACTTGTGAAGCAGAAATCTCAGGAAAATAAGCATGCAGAAAACATTACTGACTGCCTACCTGTCTTGGAAGCTAATTCTCCTGAAGGTTAAGATGGCTGTACCACCAATACATTCTCAACAGTCATGATGGTGATATCCAAGGTTTCTAACTAATCACTTAGCTACAGCTCCTTTAATTCATGACATGGTGTGCCTAAGAAATGAAAAGAGATTGTTTTTTAATATAATTTTTTGTTTTATTTTTCATCCTACAGGATATTCTCTCCTATCACAAAAGGAGTCATCAGCGTCTCTCTCCTGGATTATATCTGGGTTACCTAAAGCTGTGTAGCTCTGTGGACCAGATCAAAGTTCTTGTTACCCAAAAGCTGCCTAATATTCTCTGTCATGTGAAGATCCGTGAAAACTATAACATTTCCAAGTAAGCTATAAAAAGTTTGGATTTGTCTTGTGATGAAACAATGGTTGAAGGGGTGGGTTTGATGTGCCAGAAGGAAGTTGAAATGCGACTTCTGGGTGAAGTTTTTATGATGAGACCTCTTCAGGGGCCAGCACCCTGGGGCAAAGGCAAAGGCATAGCTCGGTTTTAACATTAGGGAAAGGAAAGCGAAAGTGTTCGTCGCTCAGTCGTGTCCAACTCTTTGCGACTTCATGGACTATAGCCCGTCATGCTCCTCTGTCCATGGAATTCTCCAGGCAAGAAGATGGGAGAGGGTTGCCACACCCTTCTCCAGGGATCTTTCCAACCCAGGGACCAAAGCCAGGCCTCCCACATTGCGGGCAGGTTCCTTACCGTTAAAGGCATAGCTCAGTTTTTTAACATTAGGATAAGCAGTGCACCCATTTAAAGAGGATACTATCCTTTCACTTTCTTCTCTGCAACCACTGACATCAAGGTTAGTGAACAGATACCCTTTTCTTTCAACACTCCTATTTCCAAAAACTTTTCTCCATAACCTAAAAGGTCATATTTTTAAAAATCACTTGTGTGAATGGGTTCTAGTAGAGTAACTGATTTCCCCATAATCTTAAAGGACCCTCCCTACTCTCATTCTTCCCACTCCTAACCCCCTGACCTAAGGACTTCATATGTTTCCTATGCTCTATATGGTTCTCTAGGGAAGAAAAGAAGTAACAAGGCCTGAGTTTCTGGAAACTGCTCTATGGTTGGCATTATGGTGAATTACCCTGTTAACTTTGGAAAAGTTGCCCAATCTTGGTAATCTGATCCAGCTTTACAACTAGCCCTCTAGTAGGCCTCTGAAAGTCTACTAAAATGAAATGAATTGTGCTCAACGCAGAAAGGAAAGACTAGATAAGAAAAGAAAAAGAACTTGGAAAAGAATTTGTCAGGCTTCAGTGACAATTTAGATCATTCTAGTTGCACCTACAAATTTGCTTAACCAAAGGAGACGCTAATTTGGTCATCTAAAATCTGGTCCCTAAAGCGCGAAGGCCTTATTAACTATAGTGCTCACAATATATACTAACTATTCCTTAATGACAGTGGGCGAGATGATGCTGACGCATGAGCTCTTTAGAGCACTCACCAGGGGCCATATTCTCTTCCTTCCCTCATCACACACACCTAGACTTTAAGTCTGCCACCTGGTGGCCACTACTACAATCAGCAGTAGTTATCTCCAGCCTTCCCAAGAGGCTCATTTGTGGGTTGATTCTGCAACGGTTACTTTCATCCATTTTCTAGATTTGTGTCTTAAAGGTTTAGATTCTATCTTTTAGTGGTTGTACCAACTAATTTCCATTTGCCAAGGATCCAAGTTTCACTTCTACAAAAGATTCCAGTAGTCTTCATTGTGCCAGTTTCATCTCCCTCATCCTTAAAGGCTAAACTGATTAGTTAGTGGTAGACGTTTAATGGTATTCCTCCTGGTAATTTATTTTCTAATTTGATTACAGATACGATTTCAGCAATGTGGTCCTTTAGATTTTGTGCATACTTATGCTAGTCAGAATCCCTCATTTAGTTCAGTATCAGGGACAGAAGAAAAGATATAGTTCCCAAGCAGGTTCTCAAAGATTTCAGTTATTTGTGAATCCAACAGTATGCCCAGATTGAAGCGGGATTTAATTTTCTTTCTTTTTTTCCTCTTATTGAGACAAAGGGTATATTTTTCCACAGTCTTTTCCAGTGTGAGAATTGAAATGAAACTGATATCATAAAAACAGAAACTTTTCTAAGAGGGGAGTTGGTTAAAAGAGAGTATATTCTGATGCAAAGCTTATGTCACAATCAATTTCATTTTCTGGCTCATAGCTTGGAGCCCCTGTGACTATAACCCATCAGGGAGAGCCCTCAGAGGATTTTCAGGAGGGTGGGAACACATGTTAGCACCTCCTCTCTTTCCATCCCAAAACAACAGGGCTTTCCTTTCCTCCCTAGCCTGCTCCTGAGAGCATATTGCTTCTCCTTGCAGTCAGGAGCAAATGGGCCAAATGAATCTGTTTAGAGACTTGTGCTAAAATAACTTATAGAAACAATGTCGCCCAAGAAGTATTTCCCTTGATCTTTTCAAGATCATTTTGAAGAGCAGCTTTGAGGGGACAAACCCAATGTGCTTTCCTCCCACTTCCCTTCTTTTCCCTTCCTTTTTGCAGAACATTTGGGAAAGTTCATTAGGGAGGATGGTGGAGCATGCAGAATAAAGACACAGATGACTGGTTTGAAAAGAGGACAGAATCAGTGATGTGTGTCCCCTGGTTCCTTTTATTGGAATTGTCTGGTGTTCCTGTTTGTGATTCTCCTCAAGCTTTTGGAAAAGGAAAGAAACCAAAATAGTACCCACGATTACAACAGGCCAGGGTTGAAATGTGCCATGTGGTTTCTTGCCTGAGTTGGACCAGAGTCCTGTGGTTACCCAACTGCTGAATTAACCAGCAGATGCCCCTGTGGTAAAATGTAGGATCTTAGAACTTACAGGGGATCTTCAGGGAAAGAAAAATTATTTCAAAATATTTCAAAGCTCCAATCTCAAAAACTGATTCATTACAAAACAGACCTGCTGTTCTGAGGTATATGTGGTTTGATAGGTGAAATAAACTTGAAAAGAGCTCATTTTAAGCTCTATTTGGGTGGCAAAAAGTTCAAATTTCATGAACTGCATCAAGTTTTAACCACCAAAAATTGGTTATTCAGGTTCTGGACATATACACTAAAAATGTTCTGAGCTGTGTTCTGAACTTTTGTTATATTTCTAATTTTAACTTGACTCAACATACAGAGAGGAGTGGGAATGGGTCCAAATGCTTTCTGGCTCTGAATCTATGGAAAGTGTGGATCATACTTCTGACTGCCCCATGCAATTGTTCTTCTACGAGCTCCAGATGGCAGTGAAAGCTCTCCTTAAGCAGATCAATATACCTCTACATCAGGTACTAGTCTTTACCATTATTTTTATCTTCTTTTTATGACTCATGGAAACTGCATTATGGTGTAAAACTCAAGAGGTGAAACAATACACGTGAATAATTTTGTCGTTGATGTACATGTCGCTTTGCACACACCTGCACGTTTCAGTCTGATGCCTGTGCCTGGACCCCGAGTACACGTCTGCACCTTTACTCTAGTTCCTCCATGCTGACGTCTTCCAGAGTCCCCAGACCCCACTTCATTGTGGTCTGGTCAAACAAGGAAAAATTGGCTAACCCACCCTGAAAGACATCAGACCTTAGCTTCAGGAGAGCATGAAGCAAGGGACATAAATAAATAAGTGTGTGGTTAGATTTGCAAATGATTTCCTTAAGAACAGAAGATTACTGGTAGTATAAATCTAGAGCAGTGGCCAAGGTTGTTCCATGCTATCTTTCCACAAACAGAAAATTTGCTGTCAAAATTACTGTCTTGTCTAAGTCCAAATGTGCAAATCTTACCTCCACTAATAAGCAACTTTTAAAAAAAACTGTTGGCATAGAAGACAAGAGTAAAGGTTTACTAGACTCTGTCTAGTGAGCTAATAGCATGTAGCATTAGATTCTGTTCTTTTTGATCTGCATTTACCATCTCTCTCCACTCAACACACACACATACTATTCCTATACACACAACTAAAATAAGCCAAGTTTAGCCTGCAAACAGGGAGACTGTAACAGGAGTGACTGGCTCTCTTTAAATAAGAGAGACACAACCTGAATTGGCCTCTGACCCAAGGAGACAAGAGGATAGATTAAAGACTCCAAGAGTGTTCTTCCATTAGGGTACTACTCTGATTACAAGTCAACGTTGCAAAGCTAGTCCAAAACAGCTAATGTTGAAAAAGAATAAATTGCACAAGATGCTATAAAGACAGTAGGGGAGTTAACTGGATTATTCCAGGGGTGGCCATATACTCAGGAGGAGGGAAAAAAAAAATACCAGCTCAACTTCTGACAGTAGATACCATTAAAGCGTTTCTTGGGCTTAGCAGGTCTGAAGCAGCTCATATTTCATTGGTGACTCTTGGGCTACGCATACATTGGGAGCAGGCTGCCCAACTGCCTAAGAGTACATACAACATTTTTTTTTTTTTTTTTGGTACTTGTAAAATTTTCTCAGTCCTTGGCCAGAAACTACATTTTCCCCCCTTAACCAACTTAAATTGAAACTAGTGGATTTTTAATTCAATCCATTTTTGTTGCTTCATGTAATTATATTCATCATTTTGAAAAGCCCACAGAACGCAATCATTTTCTGCTTTTATAAGAAGCATAAATGTTGTTTTCAGAGTTTATGTGGAACATTACTGCCTTAAATCTTGATTTTATATAGCATTATTAAATGGACTGAACCCTAATATTTATGTTGTATAAAAATTCCAAGCTGAAAGTCATGTAATTTTGTTAGATGTTTTATGCCAGTTTGGTGTTGTTTATGTAAGTGCCGTGTTGTAACTCTCCTATTTTTCCTCCGCGCGTGTCCCTCTGCAGGCAAGGCACTTCCGCCTCTACACACAGGAGGTGTTGGAAATGGGTCACAATGTCTCCTTTCTTCTCCTGCTCCCTGCCTCAGACGACGTCTGCACAGCCCCAGGACAGAATAATCCTTACACCCCACACTCAGGGTTTCTTAACCTCCCTCTTCAGATGTTTGAACTTGGTATAGTAGCTTGTTTCACCTAGAAATATTAACCCAGCCTCCTTATAATAAAATCACAAAGTTATATCTGTTCCCCCTTGTCCCAGTGGAGGGTCAATAAATCACATGATGGCTTTGGCAACAACCCTTCCTAGAACTGTGTACAAGCCTGAGAGAAAGCAAAGCTCCAAGACTATGTGCCTGAGCAATAATTACTGAAACTTAGCTAAGGCCCAATGGAGAGGAGGGACTTCTAAACAGAAAGTTCAGTTATCAGGCTGCAGTTCTTGCCTCCCCCTTGCTTTCCTAAAGCATAAATATAAGAACTGATGTTTTCATGAAAAGCACTGCCCCTTCTCTTTCTTTTTTCCTCTCTCCCCCTCTTCCTGCCCCCTCTTTCCTCCAACCGGAAAAAAAAAAACTGAAATTAAAATGTAAAGTGTGTATCAATTTAAAGCAGAAAAAGGTCTGTAACTTTAAGTAGTGCTAACTTATTAAATAGACTAAATTTCTAACAGACCATTTGAGAAATTGACAGGGTCTCCCAAGATGCAATATTGTGATTATAATGTGGGATTCTCAATGGTGGAAGATCTCATCCTGACTTTCAAAAATGGGTAGCCTGGGCCCCGGGTCCTCTATTTTTACAGAGACCCCTGCTGCCCACTGAAAATGTGAATAGGGAGGCTTTGTCTCCTCCACATGCTTCATCTTGTAACAGGCCAATAAGAGGCAATTAACAAGAGTTCCGTCAGTTCAAATGGACTGTAGGATTTGTGGGAGCGGGAGTGAATGGGTGGGTGAAATGAAGGCAGTCTCTCTTTGGATTGCTCCCCAGCTACCAGATTTAGAAAGAGACAAGGCAACTGCCGGATGTTTCATTTTGAGACCAGGGCATCTGAATTTGAATTTATCTCTTGAGGATAAATGGATAAAGTCTCCCAGTTTCCCTTGTTCCAAGGAGTTTACATGCTCAAAAGCTGATGTACAGCAATTGTTATTTTCCAGAGGAGAGGCAGTTGCTAAGAGAAGGCTGAATCAGACTTGTAGACTGAGACTTGTGGGCACTGGGTCCTCTACTGTGTGGCACTGGCAATCATTTAACTTTCCTGCACCTTTTCTGTGCCACGTGATTGGTAACACTGGTCATACCACTGCCAAGATGCCTGAATGTGAGTGTGACCATTGAATGAGTTCCCCATACAATGAGCATTTTTAGTCTATGATATAACGGCACTGCTATTACAAAACACAGTTTGAGTCAGAGTAATTCAATTCAAGTCCACACATACACATCAGGTGTCTACTGGGGAGATTAAGAGATGAGTTAAGACAACAGCTCTGCCCTCAAGGGGCTTTTTAGTACCGTGGTAGGAGTTAAATAAAAATACAAATTAAATTTTAAAATAACATATAATGTGCTTAAATCTTAAGTATTAAGTGATACTGAAAAAAAGAAATGAAAGCACCTTTTCTTAAAGAAGTTATCAGAAGGTCTCCTGGGAGACAAGATATTTGCTGTAGGTGTAAAAGAATGGGCTGGGTGCAAAAAAAAAAAAAAAAAAGACAATGAAATCTGTTTTGTCAAGGGAGCAGAATGAGCAAAGACGTATGAGAAGAACTCAGAAAGAATCAGAAAAAGAACAAGTGGTCCAGTTTGTTCTGAGATCTGAGAAAGGACCTGAGCAAATAGTAGACATAAACCTGTATGGACAAGTTGTAGCCATATTGGGCAGTATTTTAAGAATCAGGCTGAGGAATATGCTTAAGATGAATTGAAAGCAGGACTGGGGAGATAATTCAGAGGTTATAATAATATTTTGATGTTAAAGTAGAAACAAAAACAAAGGAAACAAGTATAGATGTAAGAAACACAGGATGTAATCGACAAGACTGGATAGCTGTTTGAATGAGAACAGGCAAAGCTTAGAGACTTCTAAGCACCCCCATGGTTTTTAGTTTCAAAGACTGTGAGGATATTGCTACCATTACCAGACATAATGAAATCAGAAAAGAAAATGCTTTGGGGAAGAATATGATGCTTTTAGCTCTGAATATCTTGAGCTCAGTGGTAAAGAATCCACCTGCCAATGCAGGAGATGGAGTTTTGATCTCTGGGTTGGGAAGATTCCCCTGGAGTAGGAAATGGAAATGTGCTTCAGTATTCTTGCCTGGAAAGTTCAATGGACAGAGGAGCCTGGCGGGCTATGGTTCCTGGGGTCCCAAAGAGTCAGACATGACTGAGCTTGCACACATTTTGAGTCTGGAAGTGTTCACTCAACATCCAAGTGGACATATACAACTGGCAGTAGAAATGCAGGAGACAAAGTTGGTTACTAAACACAGAAATTTGGCCAGAGTCTACTGGTAACAAATGAAGTCATGAAAGTGAGTGATTTCCCATGGATAGATAAATGACAGAGAAAAGAACTAAAGAAAATCCTTTATTGGAGAGCGAACTGAGAACCCATTCTACGTGAAAAGGCCATGATAACAGGCAAAAATACATAAGGCTCATTTCTCGATGTTTCAGTGGCCTGGGGGGGCACAATGAACGATTTAGTATCAATCATAATAATACATGACTCCCAAGACGCTGGAGAACCAAGCCCTGCAAGCGTCCTATCCTTCTTTCTGGGAGGCTCCCACACTATTCTTGGATAATCACACTTTATCCTACTGCTGTTACTCTCCATTCTACAATTTCCTCTCTTCACTCATTTCTTCATTAATTCATCAATAAATATTTATTAAGTAACCTACTATGTGCCATGCTTCCCAAGGGGCTAAGTGGTAAAGAATCCTCCTGCTAATGCAGGAGACTCGGGTTCAATCCCTGGCTCAGGAAGATCCCCTGGAGGAGGAAATGGCAACCCACTCCAGTATTCTTGCCTGGGGAAATCCCACTGACAGAGGAGACTAGCAGGCTATAGTCCATGGGGTCACAAAAGAGTGAGTCAGACACAACTTAGCAACTAAAACAACTCTATGTGCCAGGCACTATTCCAGGTATTGAAAAATCAATGAACAAACTCCTCATGGAGGTAATAATATTCCAGTGGGGGAGACAAATAGTAAACCAATCAACAAACATTAACATTGAAAACGTCAGACAGCAGCGAGAGCTGGAAACAAAGATAAATCAGGATAAAAGACAAGACTGAAAGGACAGGGACTGCACTTTTGTATGAGAAGACCAGGGAAGGCCTCTCTGAAGAAGATGATTTGAGCGGAGATGAGAGATTTCCATGAAATGAAAAGAGCAAGTGCAAAGGCCTTACAGTAAGAGTGTGCTTAGCTGAGAGATCGGTATAGATGGAATGTAGGTAAGCAACAGCAACAAAGATAGCAAATGATATCAGAAGGTCAGCATCAGAAGACCATTCATGGCTTCACAGATCGTAATAAGGACGTTGGATTTTATTTTAACTGTGTTGGAAATCCAGTGGAGATTTTCGAGTAGAATAAGTTTTTAATATAAGCTTTACTATAAGTAACTTTTAATATAAGCTCTGCAGAATAGGGTAGTCCCACAGGGTGTTCCTTCCTAGGACTACTGGTGGGGGAGAGAGACCATCACGCAGGAGGATGCTGTGAGACTCTATGAGCAGGGCTGAGCTGGGGCAAAGTGGTACAACTGTAGACCCACAGCCCGCACAGCTCGGGGGCTGATATTCCCAATCCTTTGGAGAGGAAGAGGATGGCACTCCTCTGCAGTTATAAAGTATGCGCCTGGGGGACAACAAGGGTCACTATTCATGCTGCCCCAGAAATAAAAGGAAAAGCGCTTAGAAACTGTCCTGAGATGTGGCCTCGAGGATTTGCCTATACTGAGGAGGTCACCCTGCCCTGACCTCGTAGGCAGTCACAACTGACTGCAGGCCTATGAAGAGGAAAGCTGAGTTTTATCGATTTCATTGACTCTATGATTTTGACTGACTTGAGCAAGATTAAGAAACTGGGAAATTTTTAAAACTAGTTTGAAGCCTGGTATGCATTTTATACTTCAGTGTTCGGCTACATGCTTCATTCAAAAAACATTTACTGAGTTTCCACTATACGTCAAGTACTATACTAGGACTGGACACACAGACATTAATAGGACACAATCTGCCCACTAGGAGCCTAGAACCCAGTGGGGGATATTGTCTAAACCAACAGTCCCAATACAATGAAAATTCTTCTGTAAAACGTTGGTTGCTGAATTTCAGAGAAAAAACACCTAATCCTTTCTTACAGAGATAAGATTTAAGATAGACTTCGAAGTATAAGTAAACATTCAGAAAAAAAAAAAAAAAAAGGTAGACCAGGAAGGAAAATCATTGTAAGCAGAAGGAACAGAATGCACAAAGGCTTGGAGACCTAGGAAAATTCATCTCACTTAAGTACACTCTGAGTAGTTCATTGTGACAGATGCTTAAGGCATCTGACCAAGTGTGACAGGAGACAAAACTATAAGCAATAAGGAGTCATTAAATTTTTTTAAGAAAAAGAATAATATGGCATTACTGGGTTTTAACAACTCTGTGGATTGCAGGACAACAAGAAAGGGCTGAGCCTAGAGGCAATGAGGCAGTTAAGAGACTGGCCCAGGTGGGCACTGATAAGAACTCGGACGGAGACTGCCACAGCAGGGAAATAGAAGAGAAGGCAGGGGCAAGAGGAATTTAGAAGTTAAAATCAATAGGACTTTGTGATTGATTTAATGTGGTTGAAGAGAAAGATAGAGGAGCCAGGGAGTCTGAATAGGGTGCTGAAATGGATAATGCTGCCATCTACCAAAACAGGAAATAAGAGGGGAGGGACAGGTTTGGGGGAGGGGAAAGATGATGAGTTAGTTCAGTCTGACAAATGATGACTTTTGTTTGAGGTGCCTGTGGGATATCCAGGCATTGAGCCTAATGGAATCCAGGCCACAAGCTTATAAGAAATGGCACAGTCCCAACCCTCATTCCTAATGCCCATTTTTCATGATTTAGGATACCATTCCTGAATTCCAAGTGTCAACTCGTTCACTCCCAGGAATCTTTAGAGAGGCATCTTATGCCCAGGTTCTTTCTGATGCCTTGGCAGAGAACCATAGAACTAAACTGACCCTAAGAGGGTAATCTTATTGGTTCCTTAGCTTCCAAACTAGGCTACATGGCCCAGACTGATTAGAACTCTATTGAGTAAGAGATCTTTAGGAAGAATATTCTAACCTCAATCCTGTTCCAATATTCAAACTACTAAACGCCCCATATTTCCCAGGGAGACAGGGTAGGGATGTGAACAAAAATTCATTTTGCGTCTGATATGTGCCACATGCTGTCCAGGCACTGTATTATTATGTTGTTTTATCCTAGGTAGACATTATTACCCTTGTCTTAGATATAAAAAAACCTGAGGCTCCCTGGGGTTATATGCCTATTATGAAGGCAGTAAGTGGCAGAAGTATAATTCAAACCCAGCTCTGTCTTACACCTAAGCCTGCATACTTTCCGCCCTACAGTACCCCTAATCTGACTTGCAGTGTCGGTGCTGACGGCATTTTAGTCTGTCACTATCTTATAAAGAAAAAAGACAGAGAAAACACCGCAGAAAATTAGTCTTCGTTTGTAAATTACTAACAAATCATGCGGTCTGGGATCATGCATTTTTGTATCCTTATACCATTTTGCCTGCAAAATGCATGTGATTCACATTAGGAAAAAAATTAGAAGCTTCCAGTCTACCCTCCCCTTCTCAGCGATGGCTACCAAATGTATCATTGCTAAACCACAAAAGACTATGTTAAAGTCACATTTGTTAAAGGAACATTAAAGGCTCCGGATGAAAACCGCTAGAGTGGGAAAGGGAAGCACTGTCCTTGCCGTTGGAAGGTCCTCGGAGCGCACTGTGGCGGGTGGCGCAGGCCGTGTGGGCGCTGTGAGACCACCCACTGATCCAAGGCTCTGACCACAGAGAGACGCAGCAAGAGGGAGCTGTGGACACCCTGGCGTTCTAGAATTCAGATGGGACTGATAGCATTTCCTCTAAAGAAATTCTTCAGTGCCTCTCACTATCTTCCAGTCATATTTTAGAAAGAAGGAGGAAAAAAGCTGATTTTTTTTTTTTTTTGCAACTTGGTTTGGAAAGGCAGACTGTGAGACACTTCACTCTCTTCACTCTTCAGCCAAGAGATGACATCTGTCAAGTGCAAACAGGATATAATTCCTCCTTGAAAGGCATAAAGACACATTCAGGCAGCTACAAGGGTCAAGAGTAAGCTGAAAAGTAACGGTGACTCTTTCCTGTAGAGCAGCCAGTAAATATCAGACTTGAAATATACCTTTTGAAAGAGGAAAATCAAATGCACTTGAGGAAAGAGAATAGAGGGGGGAAAGGAGACTTTGGAATAAAGGTCTGCTCTCTTCGGATCAGGGCATACATTTTATTGTTCATTCAGGCAATAAACCTTAACTGAGAAGTTGGTTTCCCTGGAGGCTCAAATCATAGAATCTGCCGGCAGTGCAGGAGACCCAGATTTGATCCCTGGGTCAGAAAGATCCCCTGGAGAAGGGAATGGCAACCCATTCCAGTACTCTTGCCTGGAAAATCCCATGGACAAAGGAGCCTGGCAGGCTACAGCCCAAGGGATCACAAAGAATCAGACGTAACTGAGCAACGAACACTTGACTTGAGAAGTTAGAGTGTTCCAGGTTCTGAGGAAATAAAAATTAACAGGAGATATGGTTTTTGCCCTCAAAGAAATCAGTCAAGTAAACACATTATTACAACAAAGCAGGATAAATGTCCTGGTGTATTTAAAAACAAGTAGTCAAGGACCACAAAAGAGAGAAACTAATTCTTCCTGGAGTGAAAGAGGTACCAGTTAAGATTTCACTGAGGAGAAGGTATTGAAGCTGAATATTCAAGTATCAGAAGAAGCTGACATGAAGGCACTGGTAGAGAAGGGTACTGGAGGAAAGAAAATGGCATGTTCACAAACATGGAAGTATAAAAGGACCTGCAGTAGGCTCAGCTTGACCAAAGCATAGGGTCAATGCAGGCAGAGGGTGGAAGGCGAGATAGAAGATATGACTGAAGATATATTAAAATCCTAGATCTCAAGCAGCTTGCTTTACTGTGACGTTCGGATTGTGTCCTGAGTCAAGAAGGTGCTCTACAGAGGTGTACAATCAAGGGAAAGCATGAAGTGTAGATCGTTTTGGACGAGCCCAGTAATTTGCATTTACTGAGATCAGCTCTTCTGTGTGGCAGACAGGGAAGTGTGAGAGCAGAGGAAGTAGAAGGAGGGATCTAATAGAAGAGAGAAAAAAAAACCCAGAACCAAAACTACCTGAAATCAGAAACCACTCCTTGAAACAGTGCCCAGCTGGGTTAAGGACGGGCCATTCTTCTCTACCGCTTCAATACCAGGAAATCCAAACAGAGCAGGTCACCCTTACCCTCACCTGAGCTTCATCCTGAGGGAAAATCAAGCAAGGAAGCAGGCAGTGGTAAGATGGGAACTGTAGGATACACAAAATCTCTCGATGTGCAGAGAAGTAGGGCTTCCTCAGTGAGGTGTGGAGATGACCAGATGCCCCGTTTTGAGGTAGTGTGGTTTTAGCTTCCCAAAATGGCCAGGTCTAGGTCTCCGGAATCAATAGCAAAGAAGCCTGAGGGCAGTAATTAGATGTTCTTCCTAGAATTCCTCACCAAAGAAGCCAGAATAAAAATGCTTCCACAGATCTGTTGAGTTATTACAGCCCTACTTCCGAAGCATGAAGCACACCGATACAGGTCAGAGGTACACAGAGCAAGTGAGGTTCCTGGGAAGTGAATCTCCAAACTCAGCAATGGCCAGGAAGAGTCTGGCACTACACAAGTCTGAATCAGAATGCTTGCTCTTCTTTCTGGACTCTGAAGTTATATAGCATGTGAGCAGAACCAATCAGAGAAGTATGAAAAATCTGACCACTTCAGGCTGCCTGAGTCAGGCTGAGACCCACAACCCTCTCTCCCTTCTCTATGGCAGAGATGAAGGTTAGACTGTCTCCACTGGCTTCTAGCCCATTATCATTTAAGAGAAGAAGGGGAAGACTAAAATGGTCTGCAGAGCACTAACTCCATCATCTTTCCAGAGGAGTTGAGGAGTGGAGAGGCAGGAGAAGAATCAAAACTCATCATACTAGGTCCTTAGGAAGTTTTCCAGCCAGACAAAACAGAAAACACACCCTGAGAAAAACATGTCTTTTATCTTCTGGGACTTCTGGCCTTGGAAAGGAACATGCAAGATACACACTAGAAATCAGACATGGCAATCAAAACTGGGTTTCAAATTGATACTTGCCTTTTTTTTTTTCTTTAAATTGGTAAGCAAACTTATTTTCCCAGTAGTAGCCCAACTTTAGGGGCTGAACATAAACTGCAGCTTTAGCCAACTCCACTTCCCCATACCCTACCAGGACTTGGTAAACCTTAAAAGGGAATACTGTCTGACTAAAGCCAGACAACTGGCCCCTTAAGAGCACATTTATAATTTATTTATGGCCTAATATTTTCCAATGATAGGATTAATAAATCATGTTTTCATTCAACTTGTTTTCTCTGAGGTATGAATTTCTCTATTTTGATACCAGATCTTAACATGTTTTATTTTGCTTGTCCATTTTCCAGTTCATTTTTGCAGCTACAGGGAGAAATTTATTAGTCTGTATTGCCGCCTTTCTGCTGTTGTGGAGCTGGATTCTCTGAATACCCAACAGTCCCTGAGGGAAGCAATCTCAGACAACGAAGTTGCAGCTGCCAAACAAAGACACCAGCAAGTTTTAGATTTCATTCAGGTAACAGTTTGTTTTATCTGAGGTGAAAGGAAAAAGGAAGGGACAGGGTGGTGAGGATGAGAACCACGCATGAGGAAGAACAGCAGTCTGGGCCAAAGACCACTACGTGCAAACAGTGTCGATTTGGTTAAAATGCGGAACTCAGGGAAATGCGAGTTTTTAAACAAAGGCTTAAGAAAAAGCCACAGATAAATCAGTGTTAATAAGAGCTCTATCGGCCCCTGTGGTGGGTAGCTGTAGTCTCCCACGTTGAAGAGAAAAACAACTGCCAGAAGCAGCAGAGATCAGAATATTAGTACCCAGTAGCCCAGTGATAATTCCAACAGAAAGAAAAACTGTATTAATTAATTCAATATCACAGAGAAAAAGAACAGAATGATCCATCAGCTTATGTAAACCCAAATTCAAGACATAAGATTTCTCATTCTTTGGACTTCTTTCTGGCAGAACTGACATTTTAATGCATAGCTATAAAGGCTTAAAAATGTGTTCCCTGTCCATGGTCTTTTCTGGAAAAGCCCTATGGTGAAGTCTCAGGGTCTTGAGACAGTGGGACTGAGTAATCATCAAGAGAGTTTGGATCTGTCTGAAACTGCCCCTAAATCCCTTGGACAAATCTTATGATCTTTGTGCATGTGCGTGCGTGCATGCATACTAAGTCACCTCAGCGGTGTCCAACTCTGCGACCCTATGGACTATAGCCCACCAAGCCCCTCTGTCCATGGGATTCTCCAGGCAAGAATACTGGAGTGGGTTGCCATGGGATCTTCTTCTCTAGGGGATCTTCCTGACTCAGGGATTGAACCTGTGTCTATTACATCTCCTGCACTGGCAGGCAAGTTCTTTTCAACCAGCGCCACCTGGGAAGACTTTTTATGCCTGCAGTATAACCCAATTCACAAAATGAATGCACAGTCCCCTCTTAACCTCAGGGGATACATCTCAAGACTGGATGACTGAAACTGCAGATAGTACCTAACCCTGGATATACTATTTTTCCCTATATGTACATACCTATGCTAAGTTTAATTTATAAATCAGGCACAGTAAGAGATCAGCAACAATAACAAAATAGAACAGTTATAACAATATATTGTAACAAAAATTATGTGAATGTTCTATCTCTCAAAATAGCTTATTGTACAAATTTAATGTCTTTTTCCATCTTAACTAAGCATTTATTATGTACTGTGGCCATGACTTTTGCAATTTGAGGTGCAACAGCAAAACTACTAGGAATTTCTTTTTCCTTTTTCACAATTTCATGGAATGAAGATTCATTCTTATCATAGATCTCAGCAATTTCATCATACAGGTTTTTTTCCCTTACCTTATTAAGTATAGGACTTTCAACTGTTCAATTAAAGAAAGCACTTTGTAGCTTCTCTTTGTCATAACCAAATTGCCAGCATCACTACTCTTGCACTTTGGGGCCATTATTAATTAAAATAAAGGTTACTTGAACACAAGAATTATGATACCACAACAATCTGATGACCAAGATGGCTACTAAATGACTAAAGGGTAAGATACGCTGGACAGAGGGATGACTCACGTCCTGGGCAGGCTGGGCAGGATGACAGGAGATTTGATCCCACTATTCAGAACAGTGGCAATTTAAAACTTATGAACTGTTTACTTCTGGAACTTTCCATTTAATATTTTCAGACCTCAGTTGACCAATGGTTATTGAAACTGCAGAAAGCAAACCATGAATAAGAGGGAACTTCTATAATAGCAATAGCCCCATCATGAGTATCACCGTGACATATATTCAGTTCAATCTGATAAATATACTATTTGTTGGACACAAGTGTCAGGCACTGTAAGGAAGATACAAAGTTGAATTACACATGGTCCTTGAGCTTCTTTTAAAATCCATTAGGGTAGACAAGAAACGTGAATAAATACTATCTGTAAAAATGATTTAGGTGCCAAATTTGTTGCCGAGTCACTAAATCATGTCCTACCCTTTTGTGACCCCATGAACTGTAGAGCCCAACGAGGCTCCCCAGTCCATGGGATTCTCCAGGCAAGAGTACTGAAGTGGGTTGCCATTTCCTTCTCCAAGGTACCAAGAGAGAAATGTAAAAATAAAGTAAAAATGTTTTGTGTCAACACAAAGAAGTAAAAATTTACTTACATTTGTGGGCATTAAAAAAATGCCTTAGCGGATGTAACTGATATCTGAGCTGGGCCTAGTGGAATAGGTTAGTCTATAGGGAGGAGAAACAGAATGAGGAACTGCCAAAGAAAAAGTATAAACAGATAAGGGAGAAAGAGCAGAAAAATCGTACCTGGGGAATGATGTATAATCAAGCTTAGTTTCGGCATAAACTGAGTAAAGGACAATAGTGAAAAATTAGGTGAGAATGAAAGTAGCAATGAAATCAGATCACATGGGGCTTTATTAAAGACCATAGTAAGAAACTTGTACTTGATGCTGTAGGCCATAGTTACCCAGCCAAAGTGTTGGAGAAAGTCAGTAATAGGATCTCACAGATGTTTAGGACAGATTCAAGCAGCGGAGGGTATTCCTCCCATTCACAGTGGTATGGCCACAGCAGTTGTTCACAGTAAGCACTCATTCTCATTGGCTACTAAATAATGTGCATGTCACTCCTAGACTTAAGGAGAAAACTAGAGGCAGGAAAACCAGATACAAAGCTATTACACCACCCTCCAAGCAAGTAATGAGGACCTAAGATGAGAAAATGCAGTGAACTTTGGGCAAATAAAGTTCTCTAAATCTCAATCTCCTCATCTGTAAAATAGGGATGATAATAATAGGACTAGCTTTCAGTGTCACTGAGAGAATTCAATATGATAATACATATAACGATTTCACTGAAATGCCTGACATAATAAGTATGCAATAAATTATACATTCATTCATTAATAAGAAGGGAAAATACTTCAAAACATGATATGCAAGATTGGGGATTTATTAAGTACTCATGAAGAAGATACTGTAATATGCTTGCAAAGTGTGAGCCAGACAAATCCTATCCTACTTCTCTCATCCTAAATGAGATATTTTAGGTGACCTCTTAGACTAAAAAAATAAACCTTTCAAGAACTTACTTGCTTTCTTGACCTGAAAGCATAGTATTTAAAAATTAAAAACATTTACATCATTTATTTTATTTCTAGTAAAAATGAAATACAGATGGGGAAGGGGGTGGGAAAAAGAAGAAAGAAGCAGGAAGAGAATATGAAAGATTGGCATATCTTTTGAACCCAATGTAAGGAACAGTAAGAAGAAGAATCACCAGAATTCAGTTAGCATACATTTTTAGTCTGGAATCTTCCACTGATAAGCCTTGGACTACTGGACAATTCGTTTGATCCAAGGGCCTCAACTGTAAGAACTGGACTGGATGACTTCTTAAGCACCTAGTTGGCTGTAACATTTCATGACTTCTTTAACAGCCATAAATAGTTTTATAGAAGCACTTCTCTAACTTTACCTTAGGTTCTATTTCCACTTTATTCCAACTAAGGCTCCCCTGAATCCATTATGGTCAACCAAGAACGCTGACTTTCTTTAGCCTGTGACATACTCCAAGAGTCCCCGGCTCCGTTCGTACCTCCAGAAGACAGTCCTCACCCCTTTCTTTCTCACCTCGCCTACGGTTCCACTCCCTTCTTCTCCTTCCTTTTCAGCACACCATTAAATGGGATGGATGAAGGCAAGTGAGGCCAGAAATTCTTTAAAGTTCTAGCCTGCTCTGGTTTCCTAAAGCAGGTAACTTGAGAGCCCCCTCTACGTACTCTCCAGCTAGCCAGCCAGGTAAACGGAGACTTGAATAAAAGCCAATTCCCAAAGAGTTCAAGAAAACACTCCTTGGCCAGGCTAAAACCAGACCATCTCCTTGCACCCATAGCCTTCAGTGGACTGCCTTGCTCCATCCAACAGGGGTAATTTCACTGGCTAGAGTTAATGCAGGATCATCTCTCTCCTTAACGAGACTGGGCTTCTCGGTCTCTCCTGCTCAGAATGAAAACCAGCTGCAGCCATTCACCCACTGGCATTCACCGCCCAGTCCACCACACACCATGATCGGCAAGGCAAGTGCCAGCTGCGGGGGCATTTGTGCGACTGCAGAGCTGAGACAGTGTTGAAGGCACTACACAAACCAAACATTGTAAAGAGCGAGGGAGTCTGTGTAAACACAGTTGGGAAAAGAAGCCAAGGAGTGCAGCCAGAGAGGAAGGGCTGGGCCGGGGGAGGTGTAGAAAATCGCAGATAAGGTACACTGCCTTTACAGACAACGCATGCGGCAGAAATGTCAGAGTGCGCAGACTTGGCACTGGGCATATTTGGAGCTGCTAAAGCCGAAAGGGCAATTAGGCTATAATTTATATACTGGAATGCTTCAAATGCTCCTAAGCTGTAATAGAAACACAGCTCATTAAATATAGCCAATCTATCATCCCCTCAAGCACCTTGTAACTATGCTGTGAGAAAACCAATCACCTTTACATTTTAATAAAAATATTATCTTGCCTGAGTACAGAGAAAGGAGTGTAATTTATGGGATGAAAACCAAGATTTTTGAAGGGCAAAGTGAGAAATGGATGCAAAACTTTTAAGCAACAGACCTAGTGAGTTCACAGTCTTTTTTTTAAAAACATGTCAGCAAGTCTTTAGAAGCTGCATTTGGACCTTAAAATCAAGGGGATTATGTTGTCAGTTATTTTTAGGTCAACAGTATAAGGTAAAATGAGTGAAAATTGTGCTTCTTTTAGAGCTACTTAACTAAGTCTGTCAAACTTGGTCCACAGGTTTCCCTCTACCTATGTTTCTGATTTCTCTTCAGCTAACACCTCTTCACTTCATCACTGAGAAAAATTAAGTAAACATTGTCTCTACATACAAGTTTTAAAATTTGTATGCTAAATCTCACTATCCATCCTCAGTAGTAAGGCTAAAACAAGCTATCCAAAGAGAACAAGTGGAGAACAAGTTATTAATAATTGTATTCATTTCTTAAGGCTGCTGCAAGAAATTGCCACAAACTGAGTGGCTTCAACACCAGGAATTTATTCTCTCACAGTTCTAAAGGCCAGAAATCTAAAGTCACGGTGTTGGCAGAGCCGCACTCCCTCTGGAGAGGGGGAGAATCTATCGTTGGCTTCCTCCAGCTCCTGGTGGTCATTGGCATCCCTTGACTTGGGGCTGCCTCAATTCACTTTTTGCTTCTGTGGTCACACGGCCTCCGTCTCTTCTGCCGGCCACATGTCCGTCTGCCTCACTCTCAGAAGAATGTCTTCAAGCAGACATTCGTCACTGGAATCAAGGCCCAGCTAGATAATCTAGGATAAAATCCTCCCATCAAAATCCTTACCAATCACATCTTTTGCCGTAAAAGGTAACATTCACTCTTTCATCATATAAAGTAATACAGGTTCCAGGGATTAGGATGTGGACATGTATTTTGGGAGGTCACATTCCGTCCACTACAATAACTGTGATTGTCATTGTAACAACTGAAAATATTATAAGAATGTACAGCTTACAAGGTGCACTCACGATACATCATCTTAATCCTCGTAATAATTCTGTTCAAGGGCAGAGATCTAAAGTGTTAGATAACCATTCACTCATACCTTCCCTGGCTGAACAATCATTTACTGAGTACCTATTCTTTGCACAGCCAAGAGTAACAGGTACAAAAGCACAGTGCCTGCCTTGGCAGGACCTCTAAAAGCTGTCCATAGTCATGCAGTGCCTCACTTTGAGATGAGAGTATGCTACATGAGGTGGGATCAATAAAAGCTAGCTGAGAAAGCAACAATCTCATTAAGAAAATGTGTCCAAGCATTAAATGGAACTTCCTCTTTATTTACCCCTTGAACTTCAGATTTTTCCCTATATACTGTTCAGTGGGCCTGCCACTGTTGAACCTTCAGCCCAACTCACTGGCTGACAAAGCCTGCAGCTCAATTTCATGCTTTCATTGACAACACTAAAAACTCTGCCCAGTTCTGTCACTCCAGGATAGAAGAGTACCAGAAAGCAAGGGGGGCTGGCAACCAACTATGCAGCACCATTCACTAGTTCACTCAGATTTGCCTGTCACTCAGAACTCTCTCAGTTTCAGAAGCTACTCTGTGTTTCCTGGGAGCATCTGGTTTGTGGATATTCTTTAAAGAGTATTCTTTAAGCACAGATTAAGACTCTAAAAATTGAAATTTGAAAATAAAACAGAACATTAGGTAGTCCCTTCTACAATCAGAGACACCCGAACCGTGTAGTATTCATACAATAAACACCTTCCAGCTGGAAACTGAGTGACACCAACTTTCTCAGCGGTCTTCAAAACTAAATCATAAAGTGTCACAGCTGGAAGGGACCTTCGACGTCATCCAACCCAGCCTCGTCTTTTCACAGCGGGGTAAATGGGTCAGAAGCTAATGGCCTGCTCAAGGCACCCAGTGAAATTAGATGCAAAGCTGTTTATTCCAGTAATGCTTTACTAGTTCACACAGGACTAAAACTACATTTCTTTCTCCACCTGTTCTGAAATTCAGACTTTATCATATGCCTTCCCCATAAATCCTAATGAGGAATATTTCATTACATGCTGAGAATTAATAACACTTTACATGTGTGAGAAATGTACCCTGCAGTTTTACAAAGCACCTTCAAATTTATCATTTCACCAATCATCACAGCAGTCCTGTGGTGTATAAAAGAAATATTTTGTCCACATTTCACAAATAAGGCAACTAAAGTTCAAAGGGGTCAAGTGATTTGCCAAAGGTTGTTATCAAACCAGTAAGTTGCAGATCCCAGCTGGAATCCAAGTCTTTCACTATTTGCATTAACTGAAATAGCCTCTTGGGTAAAAAACATGCAAGACACAAAAGGTTGTAAAAACGAGGTATTTTCTGATTTAGTAAATCTATGTTGAAAATATTTTACCCATGCTCAAAACCAAATGCTATAGAAAATGTATCATGTTGGACCTTCAGGGAAACTTAATACCTTTTGAAACCTGTTCACTAATTCAATGCATGCATGTATACTAATTTGCATCAGTCATGTCCGACTCTTTGCGACTCCACGGGCTGTAGCCTGCCAGGCTTCCCTGTCCATGGAGCTTCTCCAGGCAAGATTATTGGAGTGAGTTGCCATGCCCTACTCCAAGGGATCTTCCTGACCCAAGGATTGATTCTGCATCTCTTGCTGTCTCCCGCACTGGCAGGCAGGTTCTTCACCACTAGCATCACCTGGGAAGCTAATTCAATGTCTTTTCCCATTTTATTCCAAAGCAAATAGATGAAGTTTGGCGTGAAATGAGGTGGATCATGGATGCTCTACATTATGCAAGATACAAGCAACCAGTTTCTGGCTTATCCATAACTAAGCTGATCGATCCTTTCAATGAGCAGAACCTGAAGAAGATCAATTCTACATCATCACATATAGACTGTCTTCCATCACCATCACCATCCCCAGAGATGCAGAGAAGAAAGGCAGTGAGTGGTAAGCAACAAGATTCAAAATTCTGTGTTTCAGTCACCAGATTCTTGGTCCTAATCCCCACTGATGAGGTTTGTGCTGAGTCATTAGACTCAGCAAGCAGTAGAAAACAATGCTCAGCAGGAAGAATCTAGAAGCATAGAAGAAACAGGATCAGAACAGGGGAGGGTAGGAAGCTCGGGCAATGACCTGAGATCACATCCAGTTAGGAGTGGAGAAGATTCACTGCAGTTCTAGTTCAAGCTTCCAATGTACAAAAGGAATTTGACCAAAACCAGGGAGTAAAGAAAACAGGCCCAGTCTCCAGGAAATAGGGACTGACAGGAATGAGGCAGGAAGTAGGTCCTAGCCTGGCTAAGAGTTCCAGGCAAACTTCCCACCAACAATGCACCCATGTCCTGGGGTGAAGATGGGAAAGCAAGAAACCTTGGGTAAACTAGAATCCTGAGCCTGAGGCCAAATAAATAGGTTGGTCTCATCATGGATACAACAATCAGGAGACAACTTACAGACAAGCCAGAGGAGATGCCTAGCAAGCCACCTCCACTCTTGGGCATTAAATTTGACTTTACATGGCAAATACTAACTGAAAAAAACATAGTTAACACAAACTTCTGCAAAACCCTTTTATACTTATAAACAGAGAGAAAATATACTAGTCAAAGGCAGTATAATGAATGCTCTTGACTAGAACATGTTGAAACAAATGCCATTTTTCTAATCAATTAAAAAAATGGTATTCAAGGCATCTTTATTTCATATCTTATAAGAGCTAATTTTATATTTTCTACAATGATAATAATTGATATTTTTAATAAACAGTTCTAAAATGTGAACTTGTCCCATAGGGGGCAGCATGGTGTAGCAGAAAGAGCCTGGCCTTAGAAATCAAAGACCTGGATTCAAATTCCAGCTTTGTTTTGCTAGCTGTATGTGCTTGAACAGATTACTACCTCTGAGTCTGTTTCTTTGTATGTAAAATGAGAATAATACTATATACACCTTGAAAAGTTATTTGTGAATAAGAATATATGTCAGAGATTCACAGAACATAATAGACAATAAAATGTAATATAGTATTTAATGTTATTTTTATTTCAGAAAACTTTAGCGGGGATATGAACCTTTTCTATAAGTTTATGTACATTCTGAAAACTTCAGTATCTAAAAATCAAAACTTGGCAAGTGTAAGAACTTGAGGGAAAGCTTATTTATATTACCAAAGGATTCTATCATTTAACAAATAATTCAACAAAATAATTAGGCAGGTTTTTATAGATTCCCAGTAAGCTCAGGATACAAATAAAACACTATCACTACCAGAAGCTAATTAATGGGGGAGACAAGATACATTAACAAACAATTTCATACTAATTGCATATGTGCTACTGATATAATAAGGATATGCACAGGGTGTTATAGAATCTAATGGAGGTGTTAACCAGGAACTCATAAGATCGAAGAGAACTTCCTGGAGGAGGTGACAAAGTCAAGTACTAAAGGATAAGCAGAATTTGAACTAAAAAAAAGGAAAGCATTATACGCAGAGGAGGCAGAATGTGCAGGTGTGTTGTAGTTCAGGGAACTGTAAGCAGTCTGGCTGAACTCAAGATCTAAGCATATTATCCTTTTTTTCATTTAAAAAGCATTTATTGGTCACCCACTATGTTCCAGGAGCTCTTCAAGGTAACAAGGATATAGTGATAAACAAAGCCAAGTCTATGCTCCCAGAGAGCTGACATTCTAGGATGACAATGAAAATAGAAACAAGATCATTTCAGATAGTGAAAATTCCAATACAAAATACCAATGAAGGTGGCTAGAAAGAGTGTTGAATTCATTAGGATAATTAGCAGAGACCTGTCTGTGAAGGTTACATTTGAACCCCCCCCCCCCCCCCCCCCCCCCCCCCGCTCCAAAAAAAAAGGATCCAGTTATGCAAAGATCTAGAGTCAGAACATCCCAAGCAACAAAACAGCAAAAGGCCCGAGGTGAGCAAGGGGTGAAAAGACGGCCCAAGTCATTGGAATAGATTGAACAGAGGGGCTGGTGATGAGAGAAGGAATACAGAGAAAGGCAAGGACCAGATCAGGCAGGGCATGGAAGGAAGCTGGAATTTTATTCTACTTGTGATGGAAAGCCATTGAATGCTTTTAAGCAAGGATTGATATAATCTGAATTATTCTTTAGAATCAAATCTGTCTGTTGCTTGAAGAGACCAGTGTTGGAAACAGGGAGATCAATCAGGAAGCTATTAACAAAGAAGATAGCAAGTTTTCTAGCATCAGGACATTATGATGTCATTTACCAAAAACAGATGGACAGGAGGAGAAAAAGCTTGAGCAAATGGGTATGGTGAATTTAGGTTAGTTTTAGAGCATTCCACGCAGAAAGAAACATTGAAAAGCAAGCAGGATGCATGGGGTGTGAAGTTAACAAAAGATAAATGAACTAATAATATAGAGTTAATAATTGTTGACATATGAATGCTTGATATTCCCTATGAAAATGCTTGGTATTCCCCATCAATATGCTTGATATTCCCTATGAAAATGCTTGATGTTCCCCTTGAATATGCTTGATATTCCCGAGAGAGTAGGCAGAGTACGAGAGGAGAAGGAAAGATGCCTGTGGAACAGAACAGCAAAACTTCTTAAACTGAGAAGTAAAGACGAGAGGAAGAAGATAAAATAAAGAGAGCAGTGTCACAAAAATTAAAACATGTCAAATGATGGTTAAAAAAAAAAGGTTAAATAAAATTGAACAGCTTCTATTGTTTTGTTTCATCTTTTCAACAAGAAAGTCATCAGTAACCTTGATGATAGCAGTTTGAGAAGGAAAGGAGACAGAAAGCGAATAGAAATCGATCAGGGAGTAACTTGGAGGTTAAAAAATGGGATCAGTAAGGATACACTCTTCAGAATCTTGTAGCTGGGGAGGTGTAAGCTTGAAAGGGCACGTTTACAAGGCGGGACAGATATACCCTCAGCTGTTCCCCAATTCACATAACTCTACAAACAACTCTTCAATTCTACTCCCCCCTTCACAGCCGTTGTCTGTCCTCTCTGCTCACAGAACTTGCTCAGTGTTTAATCTTCTCTTAGCCACAGGCTCCTAAGTAGGTCCCCCTGGCTGTATGCGGGTGGCCTCTCCCGTGCCACGTAAGTGCCAAATTCTCACGTTGCCCAGATGACGGGTTACACACACTCCCTGCTGGGAAGATCTGGCCAATTACACTTGGATTTTATTATTAACTTAAAATGTGAGCGATCATCATTCTGTTTCTTAAAATATAACTCTCTCTTGGGTCCATTTATTTCTCTGAAGCCAAGATTCCATGGGCTGCGAAACACAAAGACGTGGAGGGCAGCAAATGAAAAATGGAACCCAGTGACAGGGAAGCTGTTGGGAATGGGGAGAAACAGTTAGCATCCCCGCACAAAAGCAGAAGCATTTCAGAGCAATGAAATCTGCACCTGCATACTCTGTCCTCTCCACTAGTGTGACTATTTTTAATTGCTTGGAAACCATTTATGAAAAGGGAAAAATCCAATTTAGAGGTACATCCCCTCTGGGTTGCTCATAGGTCAAAGTTTACAACACAGTTCCATTCAGTGTGAGCAGGGGTCACCTAATTTCTGAGAAGCCTGCTGGAAATGCAAAGCCTGTCACAAGCCTAGACTCTGGTACCAGCCCAAGATTCCATTTGAAGGCTGTTGAGTACCTCGGATTTGTTTGTGTGTATATATGTGTATGTGGTTGGACGGGCAGGGTGGGAGGGCAGTGGAACTCTTTTACTTCCCATTTCTGTGTGGTTTCCAGACACAAAGTAGAACTCCTCTGAGTCAATTAAAATTAAGCATCTCCCAAAGACTCAAGGGGGAAAGTTGGCTCCTAGAAAAGGCAGCACAAGGCAGGGGGTGGAATGACTGGTCCATGGCTAGGTATTTTCTCTCCCACTCCTTTTCTGTGGGTATAGTGGTCACAGACAGCAGCAATTTTTTTTTTTCCAATACTGCTATTTCTCCTAGTGATGCATGGGCGAGGCAACAAAGGGGAGGGGAGGCGCTGTTTCCTTCAGATGCATGTGAAGGTTATCCTGGTCTTCCAAAAGTAAATCTTCCTAGTAAGATTTTCCCAGATGAAGTCAAGATTAAGAACACTGTGGCATAAACTAAACAGCTCAAAAAAAAAAAAAAATTAACAGGAATCTGAAGATGGGAAATTAGAAGGTGAACAAACCCCTGAGCTTCTACCCAAGGCTTAATGATTTATTAAAATTCTTTGTTTCTAAATTATCTAAATTCTACTCAAATACAGTGGAAATAAATTCAATGAAGCACACACACAGAAAGTACCAGTTTGAACAGTGATATATTAAAAATGTGAAGATAGATTCTTAGGGCAAATACTACTTCTTTTTCCTTTCTTTCTGTCCCGCCATGCCCCTTGCCTTTAAGAGAAAAGCAATAGCTTTAAATCAGTATTCCTTCCTGCAATGTCATCTCCCCATAACACCCTCAAAATCCACACCAACTCTACTCTGCTGTTGTTGGCCTGATCTGCAGAGACCAGGAGTTGCAACACCCATTACAATGGCAAGAAAGCCAAGCTTCCTCAGCCAGCACTAACACTATGGGCAGAACCTCCATCAGACAGCTCGTGGGTCCAGCAGAGGGAAACGCAAGGTCCTACCAGTGCCGGCCTGCCCCGTGGGCCCTCTGAGGGAAACTGAGGAGCACAACCAGCTTTATTAAAACAACCGGGCAAGGCGCCTGCAATGCTTAATGGAGCATACGGCCTGGATCTGGGGATGGAAGCTGCACTTTGCATTCTTTTCCAGGAAGGGAGGGAGTGGCAGTGGCCTAAAATCCCTGGAAACTCTCCTCAGTGCCCTGGCTGGCATCCTGGAGATTTTCCCAGCTTGTTCTGGGAGGGGTATCCCACTCTAAGCAATAGGTTCCACTAAGTCCTATAATAAATAAGACAACCACCATGGAAGTCAAATATTTAGATTCCCACTAGAGCAGGGTTTCCAAAGTGCAGGTCCATGAACTTACAATATAATATTTACCACTTCATACTTAAGCCCTTTTTCATCTCTTTCCTGGGTTACTACAGTTATAACTTACTCTTTCTCTTGATTTATCTCCTATCTCCCTTACTCTTGGGAGTTACAGTAAAAATTTACATTATTTACAAATTCACTGCTAAATATAGGATGAGAAATACAGTACTAGACTAATACGAGACACCATTCAAGACATTATTGTTCTTTATTATTAATACAATTCTCACAGCAAAATCTTGAAGGTTTTTTGATTACTGGTTTGTATTTTAATGAGTCACCTCTTAATGTTTTCTAGCTATTCTCTATTTAAAAGTGAAAAAGATTTCAATATTAACACCTTCTGTTTGTAAGGCACTTAAACTATTTTTAACAAGCTAATTTAATCCTTATATCACCTATGGAAGATAGGTAACATGATTACCTATATGCTACAGATAAAGGGGCTAAGTTGGAAGGGGCTAAGTGATTTATTCAACATCATATACACTATAAGGAGCAAGGCAGGACTTCAGTCTAATTTTCAGATAATTGTTCTTTCTGCTACAACTGTGGTGACTCAAGTTAAGTGTCACCAAATATGAAGCAAAATGAAAAAAATAAAATGAAGTTAAATGATGTTGACTGTTTTCAGACATTTCTGTGGCAGATTAAATTAGATCTTTTCAGACTGCTTTCAGTATTGTTTTTAGGAGGCAATCAAATCTCACACTTTAAGCTTTCAGATTTCAATATCTGTTTCAGTTTCAATTCAATGCAGCATTCTTTATTGAGACTCTTGTATGTATCAGATATAGCACAAGAGGCTTAAAATAATACAGTGATGATGAATTCACACTCTACTCCTCATGGTCTATTCATATGTCCATGTTCAGATCTGGGAAATATAGAGGATTTATATGTCCCTTTGCTTGACTCCTTCCTTAGTCCTTTCCCTCACTGACTGGCTTCTTCAACACTTACGAAGCAGAGATGAATAAGACATGGTGCATGTCCTCTGGAGTTTACACTTAATGAATGAGATAAAAATATAAGTGAATAATTTATAATAAATCTTGATAAATGCAGTAACAGAGATCTAAATAAAATGCTTTATGGGCCAAGAGAACTGAGCAAGTAACTCAACCTGGGGAAATCCGCACCAGCTCTTCCTGAGAGACCGAGTCTTAAAATATGCTCAATCGAAATATCAGAATGTCAGCCCTTAAAGCATACCTTCATATACTCACTAGTCCCCCACAACCAACAAAGTCTCACTATCTGTATGCTGTGGGGTCAAAGTGCAAACTGTTCTTGTAGAGCATTTGACCTGACTACAGGCTGCAAAGAGTTTAGCGACACAACCCCCTTAGCACTTGCTTCTAGACATTTTTACTATCAGACGTGTAGCAGGTTAAACGGTGGCCACCCAAAAGACAAGTCTGTGTCCTAACTGTCAGAACCTGTAAACGTGACCTTATTTGGAAAAAGAGTCTTCACAGATGTAATTCAGAACCTTGAGATGAGATCATCCTGGATTATCCAGGTGGGCCCTAAATCCAGTTACTAGTGTCCTTAAAAGACACAGAAGAGAGTCCGTGTGAAGGCAGAAGCAAAGACTGGAGTGATGCAGCCCAAGGCATGCAGAGCCACCAGCAGCAGTAAGAGGCAAGAAGATTTTCCCCTGGAGCCCCCAGAGGGATGGCCGCCCAGCTGACTACCATGGCTTCAGACGCTGGGCTTCCAAAGCCATGAGAGAACACATTTCTGTTGTTTTAAGCCACACAGTGTGTGGCCATTTGTTACAGCAGCCACGGGAAGCTAACACAGACCTAACATGTTTCCCTTACTAAAAGCGTAACAGAACTGTGTGGGTATCACACCAAGTGGGTCTCATGAACTAGGTCCCAGCCCGCAGGAAGCTTCCACAGAAAGCCATGGGGATTCTGAGGTAGGCAGCAGTAGAGCAGGTCTTCGGTGTGACACAAATCTGCGTGTAGGTTCCTATTCTGCCACTTATCGGCTTACATGAGCTGGAAAATTTAATAAGCCTAGGCTTCAGTATCCACATCTGCAAATGGGAACTGGTGTAAAAATTAAATATGATAAAGCTAGAACACTGAGCATGATCACTGGCTCACAGTGACCACTAAGTAAACATCAAGTACTACTATTACTATTGTGGATACAAATGAATAGTATATATGGATAGCTGAACAGACAGCAGTGATCAAACAGAGGAGGAAGTTTGACTAAAGGCAACTATCAGTTAATTGCATGGATCTTATTTCCAGTCCAGTGTCAAATCTTCAATGAGCCTCTCTTCCTCAAGGACCTATGGCACCTATCACTACCACCGTCAAAAACAGCTGAGAGTTCTGAGACCCTGTTTCCTGTTCCCACAGGTTCACCCGTGGCCGATTCATGTCGATGTTTGGCAAAAACCACTACAATATTGTAAAGTAATTAGCCTCCAATTAAAATAATTAATTTAATAAATTTAAAAAGGGAAAAGGACTATCTAAAAACTGTTTTAAGAAAGGCAAAGTCATTCAGTCCAAGCCTTTATCCAGTTCTCTTAACTTGAAAAGCTATGTCTGCCTTCTTCCCTAACCAGGAGTCCTTACATCTTCTCACTAAAGATCAATGACGGCATCAGTACTCCCAAGTGATCCTCCTTGCTATTTCCATCAACTTATTGCTCACATGTTCAGTCGTTCCCTTTCCAACAGTTTCTTCTCTACCCACAAACACCTTCCCTCAACTCTGCTACCCCACCATGTTCCCATTCCAGCCCTCCAGGATGGTTTGGCCAACCGCTTAAGTTCAATCTGCCCCAAATTAAATTTACCATGCCTTCCACTGCCCGACCCTCTTGCAGTTAAACTCCTCTGGTTTGATGCTATTTCTATCTTCCAGGCACCAAGGCTAGAAACATATTTGTCATTTCAGGGCCTTCACACTTGCTTCTCCAAGTTGCCTAGAACACTATTCCCTAAAATTTCTATAAAGCTGGTTCCTTCTGATCATTGAAGTCTCATCTAGACTCCAGAGATTCCTCCCCTGGCTACCTTATTTAAAGAATCTCTCTCCCAAGTCACTCTCTAGCTGAAATCCAGTTTCATTTTATTCATAGAACTTTACACTCTCTGAAATTAATCTTAGGTATATCCTGACTTACTTATTGTCTAATCCACCCTCTATGAACTGCTTGAAAGCAGAGACCATTGCATCTATCATAAAATAGGTGTTCAGTAAACATCTTCAAATGAATGACTTTCCTGGAGTTCTATTTTCTTCCACATAATCACCACTCTTGCTCAACCCCACAACCTAAAAAAGGTAAATATTTAAAGGAAAAAACAACAGCATCCCAGCTGGCCTCCCTGTTATTTCCTCCTGATCCAATTCATCTTACATCCTGCCTGCCTGCAACATAATTATTATAAATTTCAGCTCTCATCTTGCTAATTATTTATTTAAATTTTTCTGATAATTACCCACTGGCTACAAAATTAGGTACAAACTCCTTACCTAGGCATTCACTGTTCTCTGGCTCTATCCTGTCTTTAAAAAAAAATAACCTCTTTTAACCATTTATTTAAAATAATTGTAAGAGCATCAGGTTGCAAAGAAATGTACAGGAATTTCCGTGTTCTCCTTCCCCAGGCTCTCCCCAATGCTCACATCTTACACAGTTCCTGCACAATATCAAAACCAAGAACCTAGTACAACCTACTGCTCATCTAAATTTCACCAATTATACTCATGCATGTGTGTGTGTGTGTGTAGTGTGTGCATGCATATAAGCGTGTAGGCTCAATTGCATAGCTCTGTGCAATCTGTCACATGTATAGTCTTGGGTAATCACCACCATAGTCAATTGTACCATTTCCACAAAACTTCCTCTGTTACCCACTTTATACCTTACCCACCACACCCCACTCCTGCCCCTACCCTGGCTACTACTAATCTGTTCTTCATCTCTATACTTACATCATGAATGTTACATAAATAGAATTCTTTATTTGTATTGATGAGTAGCATTTCATTGAATGGATGTATCACAATTTGTTTAATCACACATCCATTGAAAGATATTTGGGTAGTTTCCAGTTTGGGGTTAATACCAATAAAATTGGTAAGAAGTGAAGTGAAGTGAAGTTGCTCAGTCGTGTCCGACTCTTTGTGACCCCATGGACTGTAGCCTACCGGGCTCCTCCATCCACGGGATTTTCCAGGCAAGAGTACTGGAGTGGGTTGCCGTTTCCTTCTCCAGAGGACCTTTCCGACCCAGGGATTGAACCCGGGTCTCCCGCATTATAGGCAGATGCTTTACCGTCTGAGCTGAACATTCATATACAGGTTCCTGCATGAAAATAAACCTTAATTTTTCTAGGCTAAATTCCTAGAGTGAAAATACTGGCATCTTACTTTTGTAGCCCTATTTTCCCAAAATTCCACTCCTATTCCCATGTAATAGTCAAATGGGACTACTTATACTGTTTCCTTTCCCTCTCTGTTTTCTAATCCTCTCCTCAACATTTGTACATTCTGCCTCAAATAATTTTTTGAAAGTAGATGAGGAAATAAATTAATGTACATAAAAACAGAGAAGAATGAATGGAGAGAAAAAATAAAGACGATAGTGTTTTATCAATCCTGTCCCAATAAAATATGATCTCTTTCCTATAAACCTGCATCTTATTTGCTAAACTTCTTTTATAAAAGGTATGTTCTTCCACAGTCTCATAGATGCATATGCCCCACTTCCATTAAAACAGTAAAATCCCTGAAACAGATCATTTCTTATTAATTTTACATTCAGTCAGCCACTAAACATGGTGTTTCTGTTAGAGCAGGAGCTCAAGCAAAACAAAATCTTCATTGTTGACCAAATGGATGAATTAAATATCTTTGCCGGAAGGGGGCTCTGGTCCAACCAGGAAACCAGGATGTTATATTTGCATTAAAACGATAACTAACAATACAAGTCTATACAGGCTAAGTGCCAAAGGATAATAGAAACAAAAAATATTTCAGAAGTGCAGACAAGTGGGCAATCCTTTCTGGGACAGTTGAGAGATACTTCCTAAAAAAGGCTTTGTTTGAGGGAATCCTTAAATAGATGAGTGGAACCAAAACAAATAAATAAATAAGGGAGTCCTTTTTGTTAATCATTAGTTAAAGAACAACATATGAGTTGATCTCATTCTCTGTAGCTGGATCCATAGTAGGGATGTGCCCAAATTTTTAAACCATTCCCCTAATAAAAAACATTTAGGTTTGCATCAGTTATGATTAAGTCTGGATCTGTGTTAGAGAAAACCCAAACTAGGGTGTCATTAACACAAGATACTTTATTTCTCTCCTATGTGAAAGAAGCCCAGAGATAAGACAAATCAGGGACAGTACATAGATGCTATGGTCTTCAGACACCATGCCCCATTTTTCAACTCCAACATCCTAGAACATGGCTTCCTTTCCCAAGGTTGCCTCATGAGCCCAGTCAACACATCTTGTTACAGGCAATTGGAAGAAAAAACAAAATGGTCTATCTCCCAGCTAAGCCAGCTCCTCGGATGCAGCCTTCCAAAAGCTTCGTACCATACTTTCGGTTCTATCTCACTCACCAGGATTTAATTATATGACCATGCCTAGCTGCAAAGGAAGCTGGAAAAAAAAAAAAAAGTGGTCTTTTACATGAATGCACTGCTGTCTCAAACAAAATTTAAGATTTTGTAACTAAAAAAGGATAATGGATATTGAGCAGCAGCCAGCAGCGAGCGAACAAAACTGAAATCTTGTCCTGCCAATGAGTAAGGAATGTCATCTTCTACAGCTAGGAAAAAGAAAAAAAGGAAAAGAAACACTTCACTCCCTGACCCTGAAATAAACAAACAACCAAAAAATATATATTACATCTGGTTCTAGTCCCTAAAACAGAAGAAACCTTAATCCCATTTGTGTAAATTACTCACTCCATTAACAAAACAATTTTTTTCCCTGAAGCTTGCAATATTCTTCTGATAATCATGTCTGATTTTCCACCATGAACAGACTAACTATAACCTTATAACCCTGTGGGTTTTTACTTCAAATACCTGTTGTATTTTTTAATCAGCAAGCCAGTACTGAATTTGGACTCCCTTGCAGAACTTTGCCAAGTAAAGTATTTTTCTTTTCTTAAACTATTTTTCTTTTCTTAATGCTTCTGTGTCTCTAAGTCTTCCTTTCACAGTAGTCTCAACCACAAGGTTATTTCTAGTTTTTCACTAATATAAATCATGTTACAGTAAACAATTTGTAAATGCGTCCATGTACACATAGTGACAATTTCTCAAACATAGATATCTAAAAAAAGGACTTGCTAGGACAAATGATATACACATTTTTAATCTGTTCTATGAAGCTGCTATCCAAAGAGCCAGACCAGCTTATATTCCCACCACCATTATATGAAGGTCCCTGACTTCCAACATATCACCAACACAAGAGATTATCATTCTTCTCAACACAGGAGTTCATCATTCTATTTATTTTCAGCAAATCTGATGGGCAAAAAAAAAAAAAAAAAAATGCCCTGTTTTTACTTCAACTGCCATTTCCCAAATTACTACCTAATTAGTAATTATAGTCTACCTAGGTTGAATAGCTTTATTATGCTTATTGGCCATTTGTATTAAATATTCTTTGAAGTGTTGGCTATCTTCTGCCCATCTGGATTGTCTTCTAATTTACAGGAAATCTTTATGTAGCCTGTAAAATTAATCTTTTCTTATACATATTATCACTATTTTCTTTCAATCTACCCCTTACCTTTACTTTGTTTATGTGATCATTTCAAAGTATTAAGCTTTCATATAGTCAAATTATCAGTTACTTCTTTTCTGAATTCTGGGGTTTTATTTTGCTTAGAAAGACCTTCCTATCCAAAATTACAAACATACTGTTTTCTAATACTTGTAGAGTTTGCTTGTTATATTTAAACTACATGGAATTTACTTTTATATATGAGATGAGGGAGGGCATTCTCTAATTATTTTACTAAAGGATAACCACTTACACCAACACTATATACTAAAAAATCTATTCACTCCCCTAGTCTGAAATGTTATCTTTACCATATGTTCAATCATCACACTGAATTAAGACAGTTTCTGAACTTTATATTTCTGTTTTACAGATCCATCTGTCCATTATACATCAATTCTACAAAGTTTTAATTACCAAAATTCTGTAATATGTTTTGATACCTCATAAATCAGGCTCTTTCCTTTTGGACCTTAAAAAAAGCTTAGTTATTTTCACAAATTTTCTTTTCCTGATAAACTTAAAAAATCAATTTACTAAATTCCATTTAAAAATCCCACGGAAGGGATTTCCCTGGTGGTCTAGTGGCTAAGACTCAGCGCAGGCCCTAGTGAGACCCCTGGTCAGGGAACTAGATCTTGCATGCCACAACTAAAGATCTGTCCTGCCTCAACTAAAATCCAGTGCACCCAAATAAATAAATAATCCTATGGCGATTTTTGAATGGGACTGGCTCAGATTTGAAAATGAGCAATTTCTTCTTCTTTTTAAAAGAACTTGAATGTTTTCAAAATTAGCTTATATTTACTAAGTACCCAATATGGACTGAATTCTGTGGAAAATTCAAAGGCTTTTAAGACAGTTTTTGTCCTACAGAAACGTACAACCTGGTTGGAAAAAAGACATAAACATTCTGTACTGCATTAAATTACAAATACTGTATTTACAGAACTAAACTTCTGGTTCACTTATGATCAGCATAGCATGCCCTTTGAGGCTGATTTTCACCTCTGATTTTACTTCTGTTTTATTTTCTCTCTTGGCCTTAATTTTTTTCTCTTTTTAAACACTGACAACAAGGTCAACTATTTATATGTATACACGATTTTTTTTACAGTCACTTTAAGAAGTTCTATTATCACCCCCATTTTGCAGGTAAGAAAAGCTCAAAGAGGTTAAGTAACTTTCCCAAGATCACAGGGCAATCTGGAGGACAACCAGGGTTTGAATCCAGGTTTCCCTGACTTCTGCCACCATAGGGCCTCCTCTTCTTTCCCCTTTTAAGTTTCTGCTATTTTATCAACTGTAAAAATCACCTCTGAAATTAGGGAACGAATAAACGAATGACATCCAGCTTTATTTCCTGTTTCACCCTCTCTCCACAAGTCCAGGGAAAAGTGAATAGTAAAATTAGGCGTGGGCAAGGGAGGGCATGTTGCTCTCTGCTGCTGCAAGGCTGGTTGGTCCACTCAGACTCCCTCTCCCTCCTGCTTTTAGCTAAGAACAGGATCTACTACATAACTTATAGAGTCCTACACAGCACGACAATGTGGGACCCCTTGCTCAAAACTTTCTAAAATATCAAGAAATGAGCAGAGACCACTAAACAAAGTGTAAGCCCTTCTAGGCACGGGGGTGTGGGCTCAAACATAGGACAGTACTTGAGCCCTGGCTAGGAGTTTCTATTTTTTCTAAGTGCAGTCTCTGGCTTTGCAGATTCACAGCCTTGCTCTGACGAAGAAGGCTGCTCAGAAGTCTTCCTGCCCACCGACAGCGACTACGACTCCAGTGACGCCCTGAGCCCCCGAGACCTGGACCTGGTCTACCTGTCATCGCACGACATTGCCCAGCAGTCCCGAAACGGACTCAGCGGCAGTGCCCCCGACGTCCTGCAGGTGCACGATATGAAGCCTTCTTCGGGGCCAGGCCAAGACACTGACCACTCATGCGCCGAGCTTCTGCACAACCTGACCCTCACAGGCCTCCCACCCAAGAACCACGCCAAGATGGCGCCAGGAGCACGGCCGCCGCTGGGCTTCCTGGGAAAACGGAAGTCGGCCAAGCAGCCACACTACGGCGGCTTCAGCCGCCATCACCGCTGGTTGCGCATGCACAGCGAAACGCAGTCGCTGTCGCTGTCAGAGGGAGTGTACACACAGCACCTGTCTAGGGCCTGCGGCCTGCCCCAGGAGCCTGAGGAGGCTGAGCGACTAGGACCTGCCCCCGAGGGGCCACGGGGCCTGGCTCTGGCCCATGCTGCCAGCCTCCCGGAGGAGCGGGAGAGCAGCCTCAAGGACCCTAGGCCTGCGGTGCACCACATCTACGTGGAGGCCTACCCTGCAGCCCTGGTGGACACCAAACCCTGGGCTGCCTTGAGCCCTGCCGCTGTAGGCCCCTCAGGCCTGCCCAGTGCTGCTGGCCCGGAGTTGAGCCCAGAGGACCCTACCACCTCCCCTGTGTCAGAGATACTCAGCAGCATGCTTTAGAGAGGTCTACAATTGGCTGTCCACTTTTCACTGCGAGTCCCTGCAGTGAAAAGTGCATTTTCAGCCTACCCCAACCTGTCTCCACCCATGTTTTCACCCAATTTGAACTGCTTTCAAGGTTAAAAATCCAAAGGTTAGAGGTTCAAGGTCCTCTTTTTTAGAGTTGGAGTGGAGGCAAGAGTGGCCAGTCTCATACCCAGTTCAGCCTATAAAGGACATAGAAGAGCTTTGGTGTCAACATGGAGTCCTGGAACACAAGAGTTCAAGCATACCATCCTGTTGGTCGTACCTGTGGCAGAGGTTTGTTGTTTAGTTTCTAAGACGTGTCCAGCTTTTTGTGATGCCATGGACAGCTGCAGGCCATGCTCCTCTGACCTCTACCGTCTCCTGGAGTTTGTTCAAAGTCATGTCCATTGAGTTGGTGATCCTATCTAACCATCTCATCCTCTGCTGCCCTCTTTTCCTTTTGCCTTCAATCTTTCCCAGCACCAGGGTCTTTTCCAGTGAGTCCACTTTTCACACCAGGTGACAAAAGTATTGGAGTTTCAACTTCAGCATCAGTCCTTCTACTGAATATTCAGGGTTGATTTACTTTAGGATCGGCTGTTTGGATCTCCTTGATGTCCAAGAGAGTCTCAAGAGTCTTGTCCAGCATTTCAATTCAAAAGCATCTATTCTTCAGAGCTTTGCCTTTTTTATGGTCCAACTCTCATATCTATACATGACTACCAGAAAAACCATACCTTTGACTACATGGATCTTTTTCTACAGAGATCATGCTGTCTTTTAATACCCTGTCTGGGTTTGTCATAGCTTTCCTTCAAAGGAGCAAGCATCTTTTAATTTCATTATTGCAGTCACCATCCACAGTGATTTTAGAGCCCAAGAAAATAAAATCTGTCAATGCTTCAACTTTCTCCCCTTGTATTTTCCATGAAGTGATAGGACCAGTTGCCATGATCTTAGTTTTTTAAATGTTGGGTGTCAAGCCAGCTTTTTCACTCTTGTCTTTCACCTTCATCAAGAGACTCTTTACTTTCTGCCTTTAGAGTGGTATCATCTGCATATCTGAGGTTATTGATACTTCTCTTGGCAAGCCTGATTCCAGCTTGTGATTCACCCAGCCCAGCATTTCCCATAACATACTCTGTGTAGATGTTAGATAAGCAGAGTGACAATGTACAACCTTGAACGCCTTTCACAAATTTGAACTTGTCAGTTGTTCCATGTCTGGTTCTGTTGCTTCTTGACCTGCATACAGGTTTCTGAGGAAGCAGGTAAGGTGGTCTGATATTCCTATCTCTTTAAGAACTTTCCACAACTTATCATGATCTGCATAGCCAAAGGCTTTAGCATAGTCAATGAAGCAGAGTTAGATGTTTTTCTGCAACTCCCTTGCTTTTTCTGTGATCCAACAGATGTTGGCAATTTGATCTCTGGCTCCTCTGCCTTTTCTAAATCCAGCTTGTACATCTGGAAGTTCCTGGTTCACATACTGCTGAAGCCTAGCTTGAAAGATTTTGAGCATTACCTTGCTAGCAATGTGGAATGAGCCCAATTGTACAGTAATTTGAACGTTCTTTGTCATTGCCCTTTGGGATTGGAATGAAAACTGACCTTTTCCAGTCCTGTGACTGCTGCTGAGTTTTCCAAATTTTCTGGCATATTGAGTGCAGCACTTTAACAGCATCATCTTTTCAAATTTTAAGTAGTTCAGGTAGATTAAGATTTTAAATAGTTCATCAGCTCCAGTAGTTTTGTTTGTAGCAGTGTTTCCAAAGGCCTACTTGATTTCACACTCCAAGATGGCTGGCTCTAGGTGAGTAACCACAGCATTGTGGTTCTCTGGCTCATTAAGACCTTTTCTGCATATTTCTATGTATTCTTGTCACCTCTTTTTAGTCTCTTCTGTTTCTGTTAGGTCCTTCCCATTTCTGTCCTTTATTTTGCCCATCTTTGCATGAAATGGTCCCTTGATGTCTCCAATTTTCTTGAAGAGATCTCTAGTCTTTTTCATTCTGTTGTTTTCCTCTATTTATTTGCATTGCTCTTTTAAGAAGGCCTCTTTATCTCTCCTTACTATTCTCTGGAACTCTGCATTCAGTTGGGTATATCTTTCTCTTTCTCCCTTGCCTTTTATTTCTCTTCTTTCTTCTGCTGCTTGTAAAGCCTCCTCAGATAGCCACTTTACCTTCTTGCATTTCTTTTTGGGGGATGATTTTGGTCACTGTCTCATGTACAATGTTACGAACCTCCATCCACAATTCTTCAGGCACTCTACCAGATCTAATCACTTGAATCTATTCATCACCTCCACTGTATAAGGGATTTGATTTAGGTCATACCTGAATGGTCTTCCCAGGTGGTAAAAATCCACCTGCAGTTCAGGACACCCAGGTTCAATCCCTGGGTCTGGAATTGGTTGTCTGGCATGGCAACCCATTCCAGTATTCTTGCCTGGAGAATCCTGTGGACAGGGGAGCATAGCAGGCTACAGTTCATGGAGTCACACAGAATCAGACATGACTGAGCAACTAACACACACACCTGAATAGTCTAGTGATTTTCCCTACTTTCTTCAATTTAAGCCTGAATTTTGCAATAAGGCACTAGTGAGCTGAACCACAGTCAGCTCCAGGACTTGTTTTTGCTAACTGTATACAGCTTCTCAATCTTTGGATGCAAAGACCATAATCTATCTGATTTCAGTTTTGACCATCTGCTGATGTCTGTGTATAGTCATCCTTGGGTTGCCCGAAACAGGTGTTTGCTCTGAATAAACAAACCATGTTCTCTTGACCAAACTCTGTTAACATTTGCCCTGCTTCATTTTGTATTCTAAGGCCAAACTTGCCTGTTATTCCAGGAATCTTGATTTCCTACTTTTGCAGTCCAGTCCACCATGATGAAAGGACATCTTTTCTGGTGTTATTTCTAGAAGGTGTTGTAGGTCTTCATAGAATCAGTCAACTTCAGCTTCTTTGGCATCAGTGGTTGAGACATAAACTTGGATTACTGTGATGTTGCATGGTTTGCCTTGGAAATGTACTGAGATCATTCTGTCATTTTGGGGGCTGCACCCAAACACTGCATTTCAGACTCTTGTTGACTAGGAGGGCTACTCCCTTTTTTTCTAAGGAGTTGTTACCCACAATAGTAGATATGATGGTCATCTGAATTAAACTCCCTTATTCCTCTCCATTTTAGTTGACTGCTTCCTAAGATGCCAGTGTTCATGCTTGTCATCTCCTGCTTGACTGTGTCCAATTTATTCATGAACCCAAACATTCCTGGTTCCTATGCCTTATTGTTCTTTATAGCATTGGACTTTACCTTCACAACCAGACACATCCACAACTGAGCATCATTTCTGCTTTGCCCCAGCCACTTCATTTTTTCTGGAGCTATTAGTAATTGCCTTCTGCTCCTCCCCAGTTGCATATTGGCCACGTGCTTTGGGGGAGCTTATCTTCCAGTGCCATATCTTTTTGCCTTTTAGTGCTGTTCATGGGGGTGTGTCTCAGCAAGAATACTGGAATGGGTTGCCACTCCTCTAGTGAACCAAAGATTGTCAGAACTCTTCACTATGGCCCATCTGTCTTGGGTGGCACTGCACAGTATGGCTCAGCTCATAGCTTCATTGAGTTATGAAAGCCTCTACACCATGACAAGGCAGTGATCCATGAAGGGCTTGGCCAAAGTAGGACAACCCAAGAGCCACCCTCAGCTCTGCAGCTGGCTCTGTAATCTGACTCCTGAGTTTAGTCTCTTTCAAGCATTTGTGATTGATAGGAAGGAGATTTACAGATGAAAATAAGATTAGCATTGTTTTTCCCTCCATTCCAAACCTTTAGAAGAGTTTGAGGAAAGAAGCCCAAGTTGTCTCTCTAGGGACCAGGGTCAGTGGCCTTTTCCTGGGTTCCCTGTCAGATAAACCAAGTTGTTCCAAAGTGCATGTTTCTCAGCAGCTCGCCAAATCCAATCTCTCCATTAGCACTAATCTGATTATTGGGCCTTGGATAGGCCTTTTCTTCAATTTAGTGCTGTGTGGAAACCTCCAGAAATGAAAGTAGAGGAGGCATGTCTTCTAGCTCTCTCTTGCAAAGATAGAATAGGCAAGGAAGCAGCCCATTCTGTCCATTCAGATCCCATTCAAGCATGAAAATAGGCCATGAATTATTCCTGGGGGCAAGGAGATGGCCACCAAGTTAAGTGAAAGTCTGGATTGGAGACAAGACAAGGGGAGGGAGATGGAGATATGTGCAAAATTGTATTTCCTTTCCAGTTCGAAAATAAGCAAAGCCATGGGGGCTGTGACCCTGAGAATGATCATGGATCTGTTGCAGGTTCTTAGGTGATAGATTTGTAATTGGACAAGAAAGTGCCCTTCAGACATGACCAGGCAGGGATGGAATTTTCTCAGTGACTCAGGCACATCTCCTCATCCCCACACAGGTCATTAGACAGACTGTCCAGAGTTTCGGACAGTCTGTGTTCCCTTTTTCAATCCTCAGTCAGTTTTGCTCCTAGATCAGCTGGCCCATTGGCCTTGGGAAAAATCTTAAAAGGCCTTGTCAGTGGTTCCATGGCTATGCTCAAAGACACCCAAAAACCTTGTTTTGGTCTCAACGACTCCCACCTGCCTTTCTCACAAAGGAGAAACCCAAATCAAAGAGCAATTACATTGCACATTCAAAACAGGCATGAGTCTTCTCACCTTTCCTGGAGCCAAGATCCATTCAGTTCACTGATACTCTAAATGGTCCTTTTCTACTTCACAGGCATTTTGGTTAAATATTGTTCTTTACGGTCCTACCCTTGTCCCCACAGTTCTGCCATTCCTTCTCATGGGAATTCATACAGGGTCACTTGTTCACAATGTTATTCAGATCCCTTCCATTTTTAAAACATTTGATTTAAACGTAAGTAATTATCCTGGTGTATAGGTACAGATTTGGCCTGTGGCCTATGGTCATTAGAAAACTAAAGCCCAGAGCTCAGTCTTTGTTTTAAGAGATTTTATACTCAATGACCCACTCCCCCAGAGAATCTTGATCAGAATCACTGCAACTCCTTTCCCAAGCCTGGAAGGATTTTAAAATGCAATTTTATTCTGTTCCGATTGAATTCTATTCTAGAACTAGAATAGACCATAAAATTAGTCTTAAGTCCTGGCATTTACAGATGAGGCAGTTAAGGCCCAGAGAGAAAAGTGACTTATTCAAGGTCACAGAGCTAGTTTTTGTCTCAGAGTTAGGGTGGGAACCCAGAACCATTTCCTTTAGGGCAGACTGTCCCATTGTTAATTGGTACATACCTAATCAGCTTTTGATTGTCTATATTCTACTTACTTAGTTTACAGATCATTTATCTACTTCTAATTCCAAATTCAACTCTTTTTCTCCACCTTTATCTAACAGATTTCCAATATCACAGAGCTCCTTGTTGCTACAAAATGCAAATTTCATACAATAGATATCTAAGCTAATTAATTAATTATAATTAAGTTAAAACATAATCAGGAGAAATGCATTTAAAATTGCTTACCATATGACTCCAATTTAAAAACAAAAGTAATACAGAATTGTCTCCACTCAGTTTCTACTTATCTCTTAATATAAGACATTACGTACATTGAATGAGTATGTGAGATGAAATGCTGAAATTGTCAAGGACTCAAAAACCAAGTCATTGCCTGGTCATTACCTTTCTGGTGGCATGGAAAGAAGTTTGTGACTGAACTAGATAGGAGGCATTTGACAGGCAACCAAAGCAAAGACTGACTCATCCTTTTGACCCCCTCATTCAGTCAGCACATTTTGATACATTGGGCCAAATAATGACTCATTAAGTAAAATGGCATTAAATTCAAACCCACTAATTTATGTTATGGACATGGGGGATTTTTTTTCACTTTCTATGAGGAAAAGAGAAGCATGCCCGTGAAGTGAATAAATGAATGTTAGATTTCAGTGGGCATACTCAATCAACTTGAAAATGCATTTTCCTAGCTATATTCCTATTAGAAAAGTGGACATTATATCCTTGATAATCCACTATTTGTTCACGGAGCTTCCCTCCACCCATACCTCCACTTCACAACTTCTTGTGAGCCTAGTTTCAATTAATACCTTCTTATGAGAAATAATTGTGTCCTCCAAATCACAGTCCTTTATTCAGCTGTCCAGTCTTCTCATTTTAGAGTCTTTACAAAGTTTAAGGATGTTTTGTTTGTTTCTTTTGCTTTGTCTTATCAGCTTTGTTTTGTTTTGTTTGTTTCAGATGTGATAGACTTTTGTCTTTTATTTTTTTAAGTCCAACCAGGGAGCCTCTGGAGGAAACTTTCCTGATTCAGATCTTCTTTTCCACAGTGTTTCTCCCATGCTTAATTCTCACCTTTATGAAACCCTCAAAAACCACTGGTCAAAGTCTTCCCTGGGACTCTATTCTAAGTCCCACAGAAAACAAAGTAATCAAGTGTGAAACAGATTCCCAGGCCACAGGAGCTCACATCTTGCTTTGAGTGTAGCCGTCATCATGCATTACCTTATCCATGTCTTAGGAGAAGCAGGAGCCTGTCGCCTCAACCAGGCCCACACAGTGTATGTTGGGCTAGACACCTTTGGTTTCACTCTTGCTATCTATTCATAAAAGAAGATAGCCTGGAAAATGCAATTCATCAATACCTACGCTCAGTAATCATTTACAAGGTTATCATAGCATTTTTCTTGATGAAGGTACTTGGGAGACAGTCATCAAAAACATCCACTCCGGGGAGTGGGTATTTTAAGAAGTGATTATTTAAGATAAGAACCATTCCATTTTAAGAACATTGACTAATGTTCAAAGCAATAACTACACTGGAGAAAATGGTTCCATGTGGTTTGAAAGTTGAAGCCAGTTAGTAATAATATTCTTCCAGCCCCCATTCCTGAAGGATCTCAAAGCACTTTATGAAAAGCACTGACTGAAGCCTTGTTGTACTCCCCTAAAAAGACCTTGTCCTAGAGCCACCTGGCAAACACCTACGCCATCCTTGCCAGGAGATCATGCCAGACAAGTGGGAAAGAGGACTGGCCTCTCATTCATTGTTCTCCTGCCACATGAATGTGCACCCTGGTGAATGCTGAGCTCTTCCCTCGAAGACAGTTTTAGACAAGTAGGCGTACAAGGTAATCCCACCTCCTTGGCGCTGTCTCATTCTTCACGCTTCACCCTAGATGCACTCCCTTTTTCTTGGACAACTGTCAACTCGAGCTATTAGGGGGTCTGCAGGGCATTTCAGTTCCCTAGCTCTGTTAACAGCACACAGAATTCACTGGCTTTTTAAGATTGATACTTGTTCGAAAGTTGATGTCATTATTCTGCAGCTCGCTCAACTTTGCATGTAGCAGAGCTACAGCAGGCAAAGTGCATCTCTTGGTATATTTATTTATTGGACTATAACATACCAATTAGAGAGGGTAGTTATAGATTAACAAGAGAGCACTCTCAGAGAATTGAAAGTGCTACATTGTCACTTTATAAAGTCTAAATATTTTTCCAAATGATTCAATTAAGCAAATCGGAACTTTTTTCTGGTCATACCTTTAAGGAAATTTTTAAAGGAACTATTTGGAAAGCAGTGATACCTCTTCACAGGTAGTAGGGTGAACAAGGCAAAAACTTGTTTCTTTGCCGGTCTCCTCTCATAAGATGTTCAAACACATGGCTTATGACTGTTAAGCTAAACTTCAATGCGGCCTTACAAACAACAAGGGTAGTGTATTTGAAACTATGTGTACAGCTTGGAAACTTATTCTAAGATCTTAATTCAGAGCTTTTCTGAGGTGTTGAACTTTGCCATTAGCAAAAAGTATTTTTAGAAAAATCCATTGACTGTTTATGAAGCACTGATTTTGCCATATTTCAGGTCTCTGGTTTTTCCACCACATCTGCACACAGTAGTTATATTTGTTTTTTTTTTAATTATTTCTTCCATTTCCATTATTAAAGAATTTGTAAATTGGTTAATCATATAAGTAGACTGTGACAATATTCTCTTTGGACAAAGGAAGGAGATTTGTTGTTATTTGTTTTCAATATTATCCTACAGTCTTTACTCTCTAGATATATACACTTTTTTTTTATTTTAGGAAAAATCAATATTTAACTTAGTGACAAATGTTAAGAAGCTATTAGTTAATACTCTGCTCCTCTTCCCTCATCCCATGACATAAAAGTCTGAATATGGTTTCACAGTTACCACCATCCAGTAGCTGATTTACAAAACCAAGACCAGCAAATTGTTGCATTACGTCACTCTGAGTTGCTGTGTTGCTTCTTGCCCTATGACAAAACTGGTGTTTGGGAGCTCTCATGTATATGGTCACAGCATCAGTTTCATGTTTTTAATGGAAAACGAATTCAAAGAAGTGTGGGAGTGGGGTGGGAGAGCAGACGCGCTTTATAGAAAAAATAATTTAAGTGACTTTCTATTAGGCAGTGTTTAACTGCTTTCTGCCTAAAGTGTACATAGTAATCTGGCTGATTATTGGTTGTTATTTGCTCAGAATTTATTGTATCTTGTTGCTACGTATGCAGCTGAGTCTATGTAAAAATTTAAACTTCGGTATGTCATCCGCACAATTTTGTGTGCTTTAAACCTCTGTAAATGTACAGAAGAATCATGTACCGTGTGCTAAATGTGACCTCCAATCTTGAAACAATAATATTTTGTAGTATGTACTTTTGCAGGCTATTTGAGCATTTTAAATAGATATTGTAACCGGCCAGTACCCTCAGTCAAAACCAACACTGGTGAAATGCATGCCTCTTGAGCCTATCAATTTATATGAGGTCAGGGGTTAATAAGAATTAAGATAATTTTTCTAATGGCAAGTATTTTTGATAATTTCCTACCTGCCTAATTGTATCTGAAAGAAAAATTGTCAACAGAAGAAATCTTACCCGTCAGAGGGAATGACTTTATTTCATAAGCATTAGATAGTACTAATATACTTTATATCTAATATGATGTTGTTGACCTAGTTTAAGGAGGAAGAAGTCAAAAATATTGTTGATTCTTCATAAGATCTTTTTTTGTTTAAAGGACAATTTCCAAGCCCTTGTCTTCAGTGTGGAAAAATGTCAATTAAATAATAAACTAATAGAATTGTCAGTACTTGGCTTACCTGTTTGTCCCAAGTCTCTATGAAGACAAAGATTTTTCAGTCTGAGTTTTTAAAATCTCACTGAAACTGAAAGAGTTACTATTTAGGGCATTGTCTTGACAATTATTGGAAAACTCTGGCCCTCTATTGATCAATAGCAGTTGAGTAATTTCTCTTGTACAGTTGGTTGGTGTCAAGTATTGAAAATACAGCAGCAAACTACTGTGGCAAATATTCTCATCAGACTGCACCCAGGAGCTCAGACATCTTAACCTTAGCCCTCCTTCACTGCGTGCATGTTTAAATGTCTTCAGTGCATTTCTGCATGCACTGTCTTATCTCTATCTCTCTATGCCTTTATTAATACACCCACAAAGCTCTTCCCTTACCCCTACTCCTTCTGGCTGAGGTTTGAGATTTCTTCTGTGTTTCAGAATACTACAAACAGATTACTTCAATCCCAGGAACTTGAGCAAAGGTCCTCTTGGATTCCCAAGAACAGGAAATATACTGCTTTGGACTATATATTTGTCTTATGTTATTTTACAGAATTCTTTTAAATACACACACACACACACACACACACACACACAAATTCAACTTTTTTGGCACGTTTGTAGTCGGCTTTCCTGACAGCCTCAGAAGGCTGTTCTGTTGTCCTGATAAAACGTGCTGTTTTCCCTATGTAAATTGTTTTCTTTCTAAGCAAACCATTACTTTCTCTCCCTAATTCTCTCTTTAAATAAAAGTTTACTTCTTTTTCAAACCAAACAGATGACACTTCTCTTTGATATTCCCCTTTCTTCTATGGACACTCCCGGGGAGGTGTTGGGAGAGGGACAGAACAGCGTAAGGGCAGGTCTTTCAAATTCAAGCCAAGTAAGAAGTGAGCCTTCATTGACTGCTTAAGCCCTTTTGATAAAATATGCCAAGCAATATGGAGTATTTCCATCTGCCAGCGAGAAATAATTCCTTCTTCTCCAGAAAAAATTTCGAAAATCATGTTAGAGAATTAGGCAAGCTTAAACCAGGAGTTTCTTATTGATTTACAGTGACTGCCAGTCAGGGGAAAACACTCACCAGGAAATTCTCTCACCCAGTATTATCTGTCAAGTAAGTTAGATTTTTGCAATGATTCCTTGACTGTGCAAATGCATTTTCTTCTTCAGGTAGCACATGGCACACTCACCTTTGCATAATGCTTCTTATGCTGTCTATACTACTACTACTAAATAATAATAATCCTTATTCTATCATATAATCCCTCTTCTGTCAATCATTGTACTGTTATTTTGCCACAGAAGGGACTGGCGTTAGACAGAGACTAGAGGAAGCTAGGCCCCAGGAGTACCCTAGACGGGATCAGTATACTAGACTAGTCTATACTAGAATAGATCAGATCTCCAACTACCTGTTTTTTTCCCCATGGTGGTTTATTACAGGATATTGAATATAGTTTCCTGTGCTATGTAACAGGACCTTGTTGTTCATCCATTCTATACGTACTAGTTTGCATCTGCTAGTCCCAAACTCCCAATCCATCCCTCTCCTACTCCCTTCCCCCTTGGCAATTGCCTGGGTTTTGTTTGTTTTTTTTTTTAATCTTCATCTCCCCAGCACATTTCATACCTCCTGGTACAAAGACTTGTTAAATGGGTGATAAACTGATGAAGCGATCCACTGAAAATCAGGTTAATTGTCATAGTTTGCTTAACTTCTCCACAGAGAAATGAACTCAAGGACTTTTCCAAACGCCTATCAGCCTGAGGCTCTCTATAATGGATCAGAGGAAGCTCCTTCAGGCTGCATTGAATAGATTTCCTGAAAAACTCTACCGTGAACTCCACAAGCCACCTCCAGAGTGCTTTGATTGAGGTGAGCCTCCTGAAGGAAGTCAGGGGGGAAACGTTGCCATCCAAATATCCCACTGGATCCAAGAGCCCAGCACCCTGTCCAGTGACTGAACACCATGGAGATGGATACATGCTGGTCACCTATCCCAGCTGCACCTTCGGAGCACCCAGAAAACCTGCAAAAGTGTTGTCCCAATGGCCAAAAAGCCATTTTTGCCCACATCACTTATGCCACCAAGCTTTTGATAACTGCACTCTCCTGTATGTTTATAAAATACTTTCAAAAAGCACCTTCCTATTTGAGATTGACAAACTTCCCTGTGAGGTGATCACAGTAAGAACTTTTATCTCCATTTTGCAAATAAGGAACTTAAGGCTTAGTAAAGTGAAATCCAGGGCCCAAGACTCCTGACTATCCAGTGTGCTCCATGCCATAGACTTAGGTCTTACGAGAAAGGAAGAACAATGCCTGAATTGGCCACCAGAAGCTGTCTGTCTCTGGAACAGACACCTTGCATGGACAGACACACGGGAGACATTATATACGAAGATAGTGACCACAAAGGAAGCTGAATCAGATAGCAAAGCACATGGACCCTTTCCCGGGAGGCCCATGTTTTAGCTTAGGGTCAGGCACTCTGTGCCTACAAGCCAGACACTTTCCTCTCTGAACTTACAGATGAAGACATCTATCAAATGCGCAGGATCGTTTTCAGTTCTGAAATTTCAAATACTCATGAGGGGTTCCCCGATGGCTCAGTGGTAAATTATCCACCTGCCAGCGCAGGAGACGCAGGTTCGATCTCTGATCCGGGAAGATCCCATATGCCAAGAAGCAAGTAAGCCCATGCAACACGACTATTGAACCTGTGCTCCAGAGCTCAGAAGCCGCAACTACTGAAGCCACTTACCCTAGATCCAGTGCTCCTCAGCAAGAGAAGACAGCTCAATGAGACGTCTGTGCATCACAAATAGAGAATACACCCCACTCGCCACAACTAGAGAAAAGCCCATGCAGCAACGAAGACTCAGCACAGCCAAAGCTAAATAAATTTGTGTAAAAAAATATGAATTGGTCAAATACAAAATTTTAAAATTTCAAATAAAAAAATATTCACACTGGGGACATATCAGAGATGAATCATGATTCTTCTCAGAGCATCTCTGTTTTGTTTACATGTTTGGTGCTGCCTTTGCTCTTTGGGGGAGCGGGCAAGTGGTGGAGGATAGTAGACACAACAATGAGCGGAGAGTGGGGAAGGAAAACAGCTGGGCAATTCCCGCTCAGCATCCCGTTCCAGTACCTGCCCCCCAAGTTCCTCCTTCTGCTCCACTCTGACCCCAGTCCCTTCAGAAAACAGCTTCGCTTATTTCCGTTTCCCTTTCCCTGATCATCCAGACCATTGTGGAGTCACAGTGGATAGGGTCTGGAATAGCCCTTGGACCTGCCCTGGCATCCTGACTTGGCATCAGCACGGCTCACCAGCTGTTCTCTTAGATCCTGCCCAACCGCTGCCCTACCATCCCTTCCCTGGAGTGTCCTGGGACGGGTCAGGGCGTTGCACAACTCCAGGGGGCACTATTATAAAGTGTGGAATGTTCTCCATCAGCCATTTCCCAGAACCCAGGAGAGAAGCAAGCAGCCCTTCTGCCAGACAGCACGCCTGCCGTGGGCATCTCCCTTGGGCTGGAAGGGAAGTGGAAGGATTTAAGCTCAAGGCCCCTATCCTGAGGGATATTTGGCCTACCACGGTGGGGCCTGCTTTGAGGCACGATGGTGGACACACACTCGATTCTTTCGAGCCCGGGCAACTCGAGCTCCAGCCCGGCCCTCGCGTGGGCCACTCGGCCTGGCTGGTGCCAGGTGCCAGCCATTGTTCTCCTGCCGTCCTCAGCAAAGCCTGTGAAGCCAGGACAGCACCGCTCCCTGACAAACGCTCAGTACATTTCCTCGGGTCCCAGGAGGCGTGATACTGAAATGTTTTCCTCCTCACAGTTATATTTTCCTTGGTTGAAAAAGTTTTGTTTTGGAAGTTGCTACCCTGTCGAGGCAGTGAGTCAGTCTGGGAGGCCGGTGCAGAGGGAAAATGCACATCACTGGCAGAGGCCCGCAGCACAGGGGTGAGGGAAGACGGGAGAACCGGGGGCGCCAGGCCCCGCCCTCCGCCCCGCCCACTCCCTCCCCGCGGGGCGCCTCTTCACGGGGTCAGGGGCCCAGCCCCGCTGTGCCTTCGGGCTCATTCCCGGGAAAGGCCAGGTAGGCTGGGAAGGAACCGGCATTACCGGCCACCTTTGGAGTGCCAGCGAATCATCAGCTCCCCACCTTCTGTGAAAGCTGATAGTGGTATCCTCCACATTTTCCAGGTTGGGAAACTGAGGCTCAGGATCAGGGGAATCACATGCCTGACATCACCCAGCCAGCAAGTGGCCGAGGCCAGAATTCTCGGAGTCCCCTGCTGGCTATGCCACGTGATCTGGCTACAAGGCTCATTCATTCCTACCCAGAAAAGGCCCAAGTGACTCCGCGGAGGAACAAGAAGACACACCTAGAGAGACAACCGGGGAAGGACTTAGGCGGTGGGAGAAGAGTGGGCTTGTGGGCCCCCGCCATCTTTTCCTCCCCTCGGTTTTCCCACCCTATGCATTTTCTTCATCTGGAGAGAAGACTCATAGAGATACAAAAACACAGATGCACGGACCAGCACTGTCAGATCCCACCCCACACACACAACACACGCACACCCATCCGCACCAGCACAGAGGCACACATCTGGAGGTAAATCTCGGGATTCAAGGGCTGGCTCCATGCCCGCTCTGAGCCCCCAGTAGCCCGCTGAGGAGCCCTGGTCTGCCTCACTTTGGGAGGTCAAATCAATGAAAGAGCCCTGGTAGTTTAGAAAAGAGAAAGGGAGAAAAAAAGAACACCAGCACCTCTCATGATGGGAGGTCAGAGCAAATGAAACCGGGAGGAGGGGGTAGCAGTATGGGGGCGAGGTGGAGAGGGTGGGGGTGGGGAGCCTGGTGCTGGCAGCTGAATTCCTACCCTGGCCCAGCTCCAAAAGATTAAAATAGAGCTCTTAGAGTGTCCCCTCCACAGACCAGCCTGCCAGGGGCCAGACAATACGTGGGTTTGTGCTCCAGCACAGGCCTCCAGAGAGGTGATGTTTTTACCCGGACAGCTAAAGGCACAGAGGCAGGTCTAAAGCAATTCCAAAGCTCCTTTGGCCCACAGTCCCAGAACAGGCCACAGCAGAGGGAGAGCTCCCGGCTGCTAGGACGCACACAGATCAGCTCTTTTCTCGACTCACCCTAGGGCAGGCCGCTGGACTCACACTTCTGCATTCTATCTGCCCCCAAAACATCCAACTGGCAGGGCAATGTGGGATGAAGTCTTAGCGAATTCGTTATACTTTAATTTGGAAAAAAAAAAAAAAATCTCAGCCTGGCTGTAAACAGGCAGCTCTACTAATGAGGAATGGACAGGGTGTCCCTTGGGGTTATCGGAAATACTCAGATAAGTACAGACACCTCATTTTCCCTACCCAGGGAACACAGTTCCCTCAGAAGGAAGCCCCACTGGCCACTTGAGGTTTCATCTGCTTCCTTGGAATTCTTGAGGATTTCAGGCAGCTGGGACTACAATCCAGCATCTCAGACCACTTGCTAATACAGAGGATGAAAACAAGTATGCATCAGCTAAGCGCACAGGTTTTGGGGTTTGCCAGACGTGGGTTCTAATCCTGACTCTGACACTTGGTTGTTTTTTGAATGTGGGCAAATTATTTAATCTCTCTGGGACTTGGATTATCTTTAATAGCACCTACTAATGATCCTTAGGGTTAATTGAGAAAATACATTAAATGTGGAAAGATCAATGCCTGGCGTATATCTAACAAAAGCTAGCCAACAATAACAAAAAATTCCCTCCTACTGGGTTTCTGGAAGACCCCCTCCCCCATAACTAGGATGAAAATATAATTTGTCATCAAAATCAGAACACTTTTGACAGTAAGAGTGGACACTAACTGGACAGACCCTAGGACACTGGCTTACCAGGGACTGTCTCTGTTAAACTGGGACATATGAGCCCCCTTCCCAAAACTTTCTGAAGGGTACCTATATAATATTCCATTAAAATAGTTCTTTAAAAATGGCTCTAAACTTAATTCTAAATCATGAAGCCCACTGGAAGTAATAACCCTCTATGACATACCATGATATTCACAAATGAAATTGTAATTTTAAATATAATTTTATTTATATTTAAATATCTTAAATACACTTATCACTTATAGTCATAAGTGATAAGTCATATTTGGATGGAGGATTGAAAATTGATAAAATTCTACTGTTTTAATTTTTCTTTTCTGATATTTGAAAAAAAGAAGCTCTTACTTAAGTTTAATGGAAAACTCCTTGTTCTAGTTCACATAACACCAATATTTCATAAGAGCAACATATGAGAATCTCAGTCTTAAAGAACCAAGAATAACCCCCCAGGCAGTGAGAGATGGAGGGCAACTTTTGTGATCGTGACATATTTTCTTTTCTTTCAACAGTTTTAGCCATTCAAGAATGAAGGTCACGATGTAGGAGGTCTCAGCTCTTCACCAAGTGCATCTCTCCATAGGGCTGCTTGAGTATCCTCGTGGTATGGTGCCTGGCTTCCCCAGAGCAAGGGATCCAGCAGCGAGAGCAAGGCTATCTAATCATGCCCAGAACTAAGGACAGTCCCAGGCATATCACTGAGTTGGTTGCCTTAATGAAAATGGTAAAGAACCCTCCTGTCAATTCAAGAAGCCTGAGAATTATCCATGGGCTTCTTGGTACAGGACTGCAAGCAACAGCTTTAGTCTATTAGAAAGAATCTTTATACCCAAAACCAGACAGCTCTCCAAAAGTAATCCTGTCAGCCAGGTAAAATCTGGGACCTCAAATGCAGAAAATGCCAGAGCAGCTTTTTTTTTTTTTTTTGCATGACTATTTTGAAACACACTATTGATTGTAAGCTTATGATATCTTCCACTCAACCCAGCCAGTCCTTCTCTAGGCTTTGGGTGCCATTGGGATCTGCCCTCCCGAGTTTCTGGAAGATTCCTAAGGTCCTTGTGGCCCCTTCTGACTTTATGTGTTTGTTGTTTGTTAAAAATAAAGCATCTTCCCCTGGAGTGTTTTGATTGCATTAAATGCATTTAAATCACATGTGTAGGGCTGTATGGGCTTCCCAGGTGGCACTAGTGCTAAAGGACCAGCCTGCCAATGCGGGAGACATAAGAACCGTAGGTTCAATCCCTTGGTCAGGATGATCCCCTGGAGGAAGGCATGGCAACCCACTGAAGTACTCTTACCTGGAGAATCCCTTGAAAAGAGGAGCCTGGAGGACTACAGTCCATAGCGTCCCAAAGAGTGGGACACAACTGAAGCTAATTAGCATGCGTGCACACACGTAGGGCTGAATGGCTTACATTGTGATCTCTCTCTTAATTCCTACAAACTGCAAGGTGGTCACTGAGATGATGCCCATTTTTCTCATGAAGATATCAACTCTAAGAGAATATAGCCAATAAGTAGAGAACCAGAAAATGCAGAGCCTAGGTCTTCTGACATTAAATCCTATGCTCTGTCTAGTATATCGCATCTCAGTATTACAATCCATTTATTTTATTTAACATGAAATACTATTTAGACATGCTCACTTCTTGCATTTCAGCTAAGTCATTTAAACCACAACACACACATTCACGCCTACACTCACTGGCATACATGGATGTACTTCAAAACTGGGTCTAGAGAAATTAGCCTACCCTAGATCCCAACTTAGACAATGAGCAGATGTATTTTCCTGGGTTTTCCTTCAGTCACACTGCCACTTTGAGAAATTGGCTACTGCATAAATAAAATAGAATAATGGCTTAGAGAGTTGGTTTAAGGTAGAGAAAACAGTACACTGTTTATTATACCATTAACCAGCATAAAAGAATATAAAACATGGTACCAAGTTTCCCACCTTGGGAAATCTCAATAGTGATACAAGCGTCAAGAGATAAGAATATTTGTACAGGATGCTTACTGCAGCTTTGCTGTTCGTAGCAAAACTAACTAGAAACAACCTGAGTGCCAATGAATAAAGGAAGAGTTGGACAAATTATGCTGCATCTGTAGTGCTGTTATGAGATTCCCAGGTGGCTCGGGGTAAAGGAGCCACCTGCCAATGCAGGAGACACAGATTCCATCCCAGGGTCAGGAAGATCACCTGGAGGAGGAAATGGCAACCCACTCCAGTTTTTTGCCTGGAAAATCCCATAGATGATAGAGACTGGCAGGCTATAGTCCATGGGGCCACACAGAGTTAGACACGATTGAGCTGGCACACCTAGTTCTATTATAAAGAATAAGAGCCATTTATATTGACCTGTAAATATCCATGGTGGGTTGAGAGGGAAAAAAAAGATGAAGGGGAGGGAAGGGAAGGAGAGTGAGAGAGTAAAATGTATTTTATGACCCAGCCTGCTGTAAGTAATTTTTTAAATCCTATTAATGCACATGTGATACATATATATGCAGAGAAACATAAATTGTAACATTTGACTTTGGACTAAAAGAGGGAAGTGGGAGATTATTAACATTTTTGCATACTTTGGAATTATCTGACTTGGTTAAAAAAGGAGTACATATTATTTCTATAATTTAAAACCATAATAAAGCAGATCAAGATAAAAGAAAAAATAAACTAAGACCAGAATTTTGCCAAGTCTGATTTGAGCAAAGAAAACTCAGATTCCTGCCCTTAACGTCTTTGAGTTTATCCAAATGCACTCTCTTAATTGGCCCCAGACACTGACATCTGTGTGGAATACCTCCACTCCTCACTCTGCATTGGTTTTCCAAATGGCCATCTCTGCTGGATGTTCAGACTTTAGTGGAGGCCCATCTTCCCCACCCCCACATCTCCCTCCACCCACTCAAACCAAAAAAGACTTTGGTCCCTGCTGAAAAGGCCAAGAATAAATCCTTTCCACCCCAATTATTCTATGCATCATTCTCCCCACTCTTTTCTCCCCAAACTCCAGATGGTGAACTCTGGAGATGGGTGACCGTGGGAGGCAGTGGAATCTCCCTTTCTAAAGGTCTTTACCGAGAGAAGAGGCGCATCTGTGGGGGATGGCTTGGATTAACTGAAGTTAGAACAAGTTAGTTATGGGTAGCTTGCCATTTTTTTATTGCATGCAGAGCCCAGTGAGGACAGGCAGGAAATCAGGAGCTCTGGTGGCAGAGAAAATATCCACAGATGAAATAAGTTGGTAGCCTGAAGAAGCAGTAGTTAATCAACACTTTCTATGCAGCTTTGGGGCCACATAAATCTAGGAGAGACAGCTTCTACTAGTGATAGGCTCAAGATTCGGAACAGCATGATCTGCAGATGTCATTTAGTAGGGATTAAAGTTCCATTATTTACATTTAAAAAAATCCAAGAACGAGATGGGAGAATTATAACTGGGCAAAGGATTGGGAAAAAGTTGATTTAAGCATTTTACTTAACAAACTCCCAATTAAACAAAAGTATGAAAATCTGTTAAGAAAAAGGACACCCTTCCCAGCCATGAGTAAACTAATGCAGTCTTCAGGTATTTTAGTACAAATACATCTATCCATATAGTAATCCATGTGTTCATTCTTTCAGTAGCAAACATTAATTGAATGCCTACTATGTGTACTAAGCATGGGCTAATGAGTTCTAACAATTACGTAGTCTTCTGTATTCATATTTTGGGTCTTATGCCCGATTCGAGGTACCCTGTTTCAGCTTTATGGACACACTACATAAGAAAAGTAGGGGGATATACAGCAAGTCATGCGTGGAATAGATAAAAGAATTGAGGATATTTAGCCAGGAGTGTGCAGTCAAATATCTGGAAGGCTACCATAATAATTCAATAGGCTTATTTCCCGTGGTATCATTTAGGAGGATTACAACTGTAGTAATTTAAAAATGTATCCACAAATTCTTCAAAGCCCTTCCCTTAAAAAGGTGGAAATGTATTTCCCTCACTTTGAATGTGAGCTGGACTCAGTGACTCCCTTCTAATGGAATGTGACGGAAGTAACAATGTGTGACGTCTAAGACTGGGTCATAAAAGGCATATGGATTCTTCCTTGCTCTCCCTCAGACCTCTTGCTCCGGGGAAAGTCAGATGCTACGCAGTGAAGATGCTCCAGCAGCAAGCACTATAGCGAGGTCCCCCTGGCGAGGAATTGAGACCTTCAGCCAACAGTCATGGGAGGAACCACCTGCAGGCAGGCCTGCTGCTGCTGCTGCTAAGTCGCTTCAGTCGCGTCCGACTGTGCGACCCCATAGATGGCAGCCCACCAGGCTCCCCCATCCCTGGGAGTCTCCAGGCAAGAGTACTGGAGTGGGTTGCCATTTCCTTCTCCAATGCATGAAAGTGAAAAGTGAAAGGGAAGTTGCTCAGTTGTGTCCGACTCTTCATGACCCCATGGACTGCAGCCCACCAGGCTCCTCGGTCCATGGGATTTTCCAGGCAAGAGTACTGGAGTGGGGTGCCATTGCCTTCTCCAGCAGGCAGGCCTGCCTGCCTCCAGTAGAAACTCCGTTGACTGCAATCCTGACTGCAGCCTTAGCCACAATGTCACAAAATGCTCTGAACCAGAACCACATAGCTGAACTGCTCTTAAATTCTTGACCCTCAGAAACTCTGTGAAATAATGAATGTTTGTTGTCTTTAGGTGCTAAATTTTGGAGGAATTTGTTATGCAATAGATAACTAACATAATAGCAAGATGTATCTGTCAGGGAGACCAATTTAATTTTAACAGAAAAAAAAAATCACAATGATCACAGTGTCTAAGAGTATAATGAATGGTACCACCATTGAAGTAGTGAGAGAGCTCCCTGTGTTCAACCAGGAGGACCACCGCCATCTCTCAGGGATGCTGTAAAGGTGATGTCTACACTCGGTGCCTGAGGATGAGCTTAGAGCCCAGATTCTTCATTTTTTCACCTTTATCTTTCATATTCCAACAATCCACCATTGATTTCCTGACCTTCACGCCTCTCTGTAGCTAAGAAAGTGACATCACCTTCATACTATGGCAAGGCAACTCTAGGATGACTTTCCTCTGGGTCTTAATTTAGATCCAAATTGTCCCCACCAGGAAGATGCCTTTGCTTTCTTTGTGCAATGCCATCTCTGCCATGATTCAGAGATCCATCAAACGGAAGTTGGATTTAAGACGTCACTGGCCCTGGATTGCACCCAGAACACAGAAATATCTTCAAAGCCCAAGTTGCCGCAGTCAACATTCCCCCTGCTGCTATTGATAATTTGTACCATATTGGCTAGGTTACTTAACATTTGTAAATAGGATTCTGTAGTGGCTGGAAGTCAAATATTATGGAATAGCTCTTCGTCATCCTGGAGCCTGGTGCCCACCCTCTCTGCCCACCCTTCAGCCACCAGAATGTCGGGCAGCCCAAGCTGTCCTTACCACCCACACACCCCCCAGCTCATTGCCCTGCTCCTGCCCAGGATAGAGACCTCTGCCATGTCACGCATGCAGCTCCCGGGGGATGGAGGGGAAGAAGGGGTCAATGGGGACAGGGGTGTCCACAGAACACAAGCCCAAGGCAGGTGAAGCATGCTCAGGACCCGAAGGATCCAATTAAGCCCAATTCACTGGGATCCAGTTTTCCTACCAAATTCCTAGGGAAACCAAATTGAATAATGTGTGGCTTATTCAGAAACACACATCCCTGTGTTGCTGGCCAAGGCAAGGGCAGTGTGGCAGGGGGCTTAGGCAAGGGGTGCAGGTGCACTGAAATGAAAACAACAGGCTAAAACAACAAGCTCCCGCCTGTGAGCAACAGCCCCGTGTTTGGCTGGATTACTGGGGTCGGAGCATGCACCCGTATATACGTGGGCTCTTGTGTGCATATGCAGCTGGGCCCAGAGGTGGGGCCTGGGGGCCCTTCCAGGGAGGCAGCAGGAGCATGTCTACATATTTTAAATGGCAGTTGCGAAGAAAACCATCAGAGGTGCTCTAACGCACGTCTGGCCCTGCCTTGTACCAGCTCCTACAATAACTTCAGAATCTCCTCCCTCATTTCATAAACATTTTATGTACGTTTTTAAGTGGGAATATTTTTGCTCATTTGGGAAGAGAGTGCCTTTGTGCATTTCAGTCAGCCTAATTGGAGCCTTACACGCTTCTCCTGGGATGGGAAGCAGGAATGATGGTGGCTGAAATGTGGAGTAGGGGACAGGGTGAATCGAGATGGGGAAGGAGTTGGGAGACAGGAAAGAGACAGACAATTCCATGAAAAAGAAAATTATATCATTGTCCTGCTTTGGGCCTGTTCTACACTTTTCCATGGAAAACCTGTTTAACCTGCTTTAAACACACACACACTTGCAGCAATTGGAAGTTATGAGTAAGGGTTGTGTTGCCTTTCTGTTCGACCTCCACTCCTGCAGCCCCTGAACAATTCAATCTCTCTTTCCCCAGCTTACCTGTGGCGTGTGGGGCCTGCTCAGCGCGAATAAATGGCTGTTTATGGATGATAGCATCTGGTCCGCCCCTGATGAGGTCACCTTGTTATGTTAAATATTTCTACCTCCTGGTGGAGAAACTGAAGCTGATTGCTCTCAAGACCACCGCTGCCCAGAACAGAGAACACAGCACCCGAGGCAGGATATACACTTTTCAAAGGCTTAGTTAGGCTCCTCTGTGAACTTGAAAGACTCCTTTCAGGCCCCAGGACCAGAGCAATGGATCATGCTGCTGCTGCTAAGTCGCTTCAGTCGCGTCCGACTGTGCGACCCCATAGATGGCAGCCCACCAGGCTCCCCCATCCCTCGGATTCTCTGGGCAAGAGTACTAGAGTGGGTTGCCATTTCCTTCTCCAATGCATGAAAGTGAAAAGTGAAAGGGAAGTCGCTCAGTCGTGTCCGACTCTTTGCGACCCCATGGACTGCAGCCTACCAGGCTCCTCCATCCATGGGATTTTCCAGGCAAGAGTACTGGAGTGGGGTACCATTGCCTTCTCCAGTGGATCATGACTTTGGCCTAATAATGCCAACATTCATCCCACATGTGGAGAAGCTATTGTAGAGAGTTCTGAACACCTTGTCTGAGTCTATTCTCACTACAACCCTGGCAAGGGTGTTATTGTTGATTTGATCTCCATTTTACAGATGAACCAACTAAGGCTTGAACTTGCCCAAGGCCCCACCAGAGTGAAGGAGATACAGGATTTGAACTCAGTCTCTCTGGCTTCCACTATAGATTCTGGGGGAAACAACCTGGAAGAATGGAAAGAATCAGAAATGCTGTGTGGTCCAATGATTGAGCCTCCCTGTGCACCAACTGCCTCACCCATATAAGGCGGGAAATGACCACCTTTACTAGGTGGGACTGGCATGGGTCAGCAGAGATCTTACAGATGATTCACAAATTTATTGAGTAAATCATCAATAAATGATTGCAGCCAGTTTGTTGACTAAAAAAAAAAGAAAAAAGAAAGAGAACCAATGAGTCCGTACATGGATAAACATTTCTTCAAATGAAGCCCACTGTTACTCAGAGGAGGAATCCCCTGCTGATTCTAGGTTTCTGAACAGAAATGACAAATTTGGAACTAGAAATCCAGAGTTTCCCAGATGAGTCAAAGAACCGAAGCCCTCTCCTCTCCAACATAATTCCAAAAAAGACATGTTTTTCCAATGTTCTTGAAGCAGCTATCCTAGGATGTGGAGGAACATGTGAAGAAAACAAGCAGATTCATTTTTTTAATGAGGTCAGAAAGGCATACCAAACATCTCGGATCTCCAAGGTATCTGCTTCCTTCCAGCTGTCCACGGTTTTCAGCTGGGTCCTGAAATGGAGTTCAGGACACCCAGACAAGTAAGTAATTCTAAAGAGCAGTGCCAGGAAAATATTAGCGTTTAAAAAAAAATAAAGCAGAGATTCATTTATTTTTTAAATATATACATGTCTTCCTATAACATTCCTGACACCAAAGAACTCTGGACAAATCTGCCTTCACCTGATCAGGCTCAACCACCTCAGAGCCTGCTGAACCCAACCTTACAAGCCTCACCCCAACCCCTTTTTTTCCTCTTGAAGCGATTTTCTTGAGTCCACTCCCCTGTGGGATGAATTGGTTCTCTTCCGAACACAGTGGGGGCGTTCTGCAGTGCTGACGCCGTTGTGGTAAGTCAGGCCTCCAGAACTATTGGGTCTGAAATCCTCTCCAACCCTGGCCTTTAGAAGGCCAGTTCCCCAGATGGGGCAGCTCTGGCCTGCTGTCTCCTGCCGTGAGAGTCAGCCCGGGGTTCACAGAAGGAGACCCCAGAGAGCTGTAGGGTTAACCAACCAACCGTAAACATTACCTCCTCCGCTGATCTTCAAAGGCTCAGGAAAAGAAAACAAACCACATAAATCTTTATCAGGGTTCCTTACAACTGCCCCGGGAGGTGGCTCCTGGAAGAGCTGGGTGGTGACTCTGTACAGAGGATAAAAAATTATTTCAGTTAGCAGTGCTGAGTCAGAGATGGATTGCTTTTATTTTTCTTTTCTCCTCTTTTCTTTCCCTCCCCAACTCCTCCTATTAAAATGACTTTCTTTTGTTATTTGCCGGCCAGGAGTTCTGTAGTGACAATCCTTGATCCTCTACCAGCTTCCTGGTTTCCATAGCTATTATGAAGGGAGTTACAGAGTAGGAAGTATGAGATGGCTACCCCGTTGAAAATATTTCAATAACATACCTTGCCATCCCGGACAAACTCTTCAAATGCACTCCCAACTCCTAAGCACGCATACATAGCGGCGGGGCTTGCACTTACAAGCACAGGAACCAAATGCTACTTGTGATGCCAGGGCAAGTCATTCATCCTCTGGAGGCCTCACCTCCTCACTGTAAGTGTCACAGCTGGTGACTTACGAGCCACCTAGTAACGCCAGCTTAGCACGTTGCTGAGTTCTTGTGTATCTTCTTAAACAGAATTCCCACCACAATTCTCTGAGGCTTTACACATCCCATTCTACAGATGAGGAAACTGAGCCTTGGAGAGGTTCAGTAACTCACTCGAGGTCACACAAACACAGGGATAAGAGTGCTTACCTCATAGATGGGTGAGGAGTGGATGAGATAATGTCTGCAACGTGCTTAGCATGACTCCTGGCTCCTTGTGAGCCCTCATTCAGAGAGCGCACTCTCATCTAGAAATCTTCCCTGACCTTCTCCCTCCCCAGCCCTACATACATCTCTACCAGATCTCCGCTCCCAGGCTCTTGCTGCTCTCCCAGCCCCAGGAGCTCTTGGGAGGTGAAGATGTGTCTCACCTCTGCAGTGCCGGCCAGGGCTTGGCCCATAGTAGGGACAGAGTGAAAGTCAAAGCAATGAATGAATGAATGAATGGTATGAACAAACGCCCAGTTAGTAGACAGTTTCTAAAAAAAAAAAAAGTAGTCAAAATAAATACTACTAGTAAAGTGACTTTTTCTAAAGACCGTTAAAGATCTAAAATTTCCTGGAGGAGCCTGTGGTGCTAGTGGAAAAATGTACAAAAGGGAATGAGGAACGAAGTCATCCTCTTTTTTTAAATACCAGCTCTCACTGTAGTTTAAGGGCTTCACAGACTTCTCCAGAATGCCCATGAATCATAGGAAGAGGACCCAAGAATCCTGAGTCCCAGCCATTCTGACTAACTTCAGCAAACATCCTCAGTTCCAGGGAAGGGGGGCCTGCAGGGAAACCACACCCATGTGCACCTGCACACACACACACACACACACACACACACACGTAAAAACAGGACGTACCCGACCCACCAACAAATCAACCTCTCAGCATTGACTGAGCACCTACTCCATGCAGCACCCCTTACAAAATTCAGAAAGAAGACATAAAATATCCTAAAGATATCAGGACTTAGTGGAAAGAATGGACTGTCTAGCCACTGAATTGGGACTGTGAGAAGTGAGGTTGGTGAAACAAGTTTATTGTGATAAAAATACTAGCTACCATTTTCTGGACATGTGCCAGGGACATTCCCAAGGACATGTGTGTAATTTGAGGAAGTACAGTTGACCCTCAAACAACACTGGTTTGAACTGCATGGGTCCACTTATATGCAAACTTCTTTCAATAGTGAATATTATGGTATAACACAACCTGTTGTTAGTCGAATCAGCATTCCTCGTGGCCCCATGGCTACATAGGGCCAACTACAAGTTACACGCAGGCTTTCGACCATACAGAGGGTTCTCATCCCTAACAACATATTGTTCAAGGGTTAATTGTTCATTCATTCAACAAGTTCATTCAACAAGTTCATTCACTGTTCTAGATGACAAAGCTAAAACTGTGGCCAAGCTTACCTTCTAGTCCTAGATACATAAAAATTATACATTTGTTTTAAAATGGCAACAAAATATAAAGCAAACTACAGAAAGTTAAGCTTGACATAATGCTCCACACTTACCAGAGATACACAGAGACAGGCTTCCTCACAGGGAAAGGGGTGGTGGCCTCAGCAGAACCCCCTGGATTTGGGGTGGAGGGTGGGGGCTTGTGTGTTTCTCAAAAGGCAGGAGTTCAAAGAAGCCTCCAGAAGGTTAGGGCACTTACCCAATGCCCCCTGATTTACAGCCCAGGGATGTTTCCACCAGTAAAATCTCCTGCTCCTTCACATCCTGAATCACATCAGCAGGATATAATGGAGGAAAGTCCATCACCCCAAAACCAGAGTGCATGTGAAGCCAGACCAAGACACTCGCTCCTGACAGGACACTCACTCACCTCCCTGGATTATTATGTGGTGAGAAAACTGAGTGTAAAAGTCCCTGATATCAGAACTCACTGCTGTTATGACTGCCAGAGGCTTCAAGCTCACTTCAAGCTTCCTCAGTCTCTCTCCAGTCCCATCCCTCCTCTGCCTCAAGGCTTCGGATAGATGACAGGAGCAGACACCATTTACCATGGGACAACATTAGGCACTGTCCCACACATTGCCTCATTTTATCCTCTCAGCACCCTGAGAGGTGCCTACGCCCTGTGACTGGCACAAAATCCTACAACGGGGAAATTGCCAAGGTGGCCTTTGACTCAAGATTCCAAGCACTTAACCACTGGGCCATACTGGCCTCTGAGTCTCCTGAAAACACTGCCTGGCCCATGGTCCACCCCCCTCTCCCCCACCATCCCCACCACAGGAGGTCTAGAACCTCTGCATGCCCCAGTGATTCCTGGCTAGATTAAGTCTGAGTGTTCACTTTGGTTGACCAGGTCTCCCAGTCAGCATCTGTCACGTCAAGAAGGAGGGCTCCCTCTTATGTACTTTGCCCATGTGGTTTCCCACCCTGAGTGCCCTTTCTGAAGGGCTCTCTCTATCCAAAGGCTTATGTCCCTTTCTTTGTCTTCCACAGGCCTCCTATAGCCTCTCTATCCCTCCCTCATCTCCAGCTTTTCTGAATGTCCAGATCACATTTGCAGTCAGCATCACCCAATTTAGCATCTACCTATTCCCAGCTCAACAAGCATTTGTTGAGCTCCTTCTGTGTGCCAAGCATAGCATGCAGATTCTGAAAGAGAAAGGTCCTCAAGGATCCCACAGTCTCTCAGGGGGACGACAAAACAGCCTGCCCCCAAGGCAAAAGAGTGGCAGGTCCGTCAGAGAGGTCTGTGCGGCTTCACTTGTGTTCATTTGGTGTCATCAGCTAAGGGCTTCTCATGCAGTATAAGGCAGTACAAGATTGGGGATTAAGAGTGTGGGCTTGGAAACAAGAATGCAGGGGCAAAAACCCATCAACCATGTGACTTTAGATAAGATACTAAACTTCTCGGAGTCTCACCTTCCTCATCTGTAAAAATGAGCATAAAGACAGTATCTACCCACTCTGGTAGTGGGGATTAATAATAAGGGAGGTTACGGATTTGTGGGAGTAGGGGGTATATGGGATACCTCTGTACCCTCTCCACAACCTCACTGTGAACCTAAATCTACCCTAAAATAGTCAGAATGAAAGAGGGAGGAAGGAAGGAGGGGGGGAAAGAGAGAGAGAGAAAGAAAAAGAGAGGAAGCAAGGGGGAAAGGGAAGGAGGACGGAAAGAAGGAAGAGTGGATCTGCCTCATGGGTTGGTTGCAAGGATTAAATGAATTCCTGGATGTAAAGTGTCCCCTTATTTCTGTGCCAGTACATGATAAGTGCTCAGTAAAAATCTGCTTTTAGTAGCACTGACATCATTACCCAAGCAAAAGGAGACTCCTCGGCTCCACTGTTGTTTGTATTTTCTTTGGCTTTTTTGAGCCTGGGGGAGTTTTCTATCATCCTATCTGGGTACTCTTTTCAGACTATATCATCCAAAGTGAAGTTGCCCAGTCACGTCCGACTCTTTGCGACCCCATGGACTATAACCTACCAGGCTCCTCCATCCATGGGATTTTCCAGGCAAGAGTACTGGAGTGGGTTGCCATTTCCTTCTCCAGGGGATCTTCCTGACCCAGGGATTGAACCCCGGACTCCCACATTGTGGGTAGATGCTTTACTGTCTGAGCCACCAAAGCCCCCCAAAAATTTTCTAGCTGGTAGCTAAATGGGGCTCTGATGGATTTCAATCTGTGAGAGTTGTCGCTTTCCGGCCCTCCCATGTTTTAACAGATTGCTATTGTTTTCTTATCTGTGGAAGGAACAGGGGAGTGCAATTTTCTGAGTAAAATCAACGCATACAGCCAGGAGCTGGGCTTCTCCTTCCCACAGACATGGCCCTGCCAGCTGCCGCCCGTTCCTCGTTCACACAGGCAGCCCCTCCAGTTTATCCCTCCCAGCGGGACGGTAATTTTCAGTTCAGGCCGAGAGGCTTTGTTTAAATATGGCGCTTATGTGGTAATAGAGCGTATTCCAGGGCTTGTTTTTTCTGAGGGTCAATGTTGAATTTAGTCTCCAAATAAGTCTGTCTTCTTCCATCCTCTCAGAGTTGTGGGTGGGACTGAAAAAGGTGGAGGAGACAAGGAGCTGAGGAAGAAAGAAGGAAAAGAGGAGTCAGGGAAGAGTCTGGGGGAGTGCAGAGGAGGAGGAGAAGAATAGGCACCGCTGTCCTCCACAGACGATTGTCTGGAGGACAATTTCTAAAATAACAAGGACAACGATTCCCTGAGAGGCTGCTACATGTCAAAGAGTGTGTTCAGTGTCTGAGCCACAGAATCATACCCAGTTTTCATAAAAAGCCCTCTGGAGTAAATGTGATTGTGCCCATTTTACAGATGAGGACACTGAGGCTCAGAGAGGTGAAGGAACTTGTCTCTAACTGCACAGCCAGTGAGATGATCAAGCTGAGATGGGAACCTAAGTCTCTTTGAGTTCCAGGCTCTGTCTTCTATCCTACGGGGCAGCAACCAAGGACTGTTCAGTAACAGGATTGGTGAGGGGAGAACTGTGTGATCATATATTCCAAACCAGTCATTGATAGAAAGTTTTATTATATTAAAGTGAAAGTGTTAGCCACTCGGTCATGTTCAACTCTTTGCGATCCATGGACTCTAGCCCACCAGGCTCTTCTGTCCGTGAAATTTTCCAGGCAAGAACAGTGGAGTGGGGAACCAGTGTAACAAAACCATGTAACACTTGATATAGGATCCACCTCAGAATATGTAAAATAAGTGATTGCCCTGAGGGAGGAGAGGATTGAGGTGGGAGGTCACAGGACAGGCAGGAGATGATGAAGCAGGTCATTTAGGAGGGGACTTTGGGATGTCTCCCCTACTGGAGAGTGAAAAGAGGGAAGGCTGGGGACCAAGGAGACAGGGAAACCAATAATTCCTTTCTAGAAGCGGGTCTACCACTCATGGAATGCTGCACCAAGGGATCAAAGGAAGCCTCGAGTCTTGTGCTTTGGGCAGAGGCAAGGGTGGGTCCCAGGAGCTGTGCAGCGATAGATTATCACAGCCGCCACCTAAGTGTCCCCAAGCCGTTGTGTTGGACTCTTAGCACAGAGGGGTCGGCATGTTTTCCAGCACTCCTATTAGAAAGTTTAAAGGGTTTATGTTTTCTTTCCAAGAACCTAGCTCAAAACCACTTCTCTGCCAAAAGTGCTCTCCAGGAATTCTTGCCTGTGAATATCCTTCTTACCCAGTTATTTTATGGCATGAACACTACCCCGCCCCCATCCTGAAACAAATTGAACTGGGAAAAATTGGAGCTCTGGACCATCTCTCTAGTCTGTCTCCAGAGAGATGTGAAGACATCTGGGGACATAGTGACCTCAAAACAAAGTTAGACAATATGGACACTATGCCTCCTCAACCAGAATTTTGTAAGGACTTAGAAATCAGTCCTTTGTCTCTTCAAGCCATTGACGTATCTTGGGGCTTGTTGCTGTATTGTTAATGTTCTTGCTCATCCTGTGGAAGTTGTGAAATAAGAAATAAATATCAATTCACAAGAAGAAGAATGGCTGATGATTTGAGCAGCCAAACAACCATGATGCACGCCGAAGGAGTCAAAAGTCAAATCTTATTAAAGCACCACAATTCGCGTTAATATGACGGACCAGAATAACTCTGAGAGAGCCATTATGGTCCATTACGAAAATAACATTCATTTGCAAAATAAGGAACATACCAAAATGCAAGTTGTTCCAGTTCTTTCAGCTAAATTACACATTAAGCAAGCAGACTTCCTCTTCCAACATTTTGAAATGGTTTAATATGCACTCAGGCTGGCCAGGGCATGGATTTTCTAAGACTGCCCCAAAGGTGAAGCCTGGAAAAATGAGGACTGATTGCCAGGGAGACATTCAGCCCTGCTTGGGTGTTGATCAGGTGGGCATGACTGTGCTTTGGAACTTCTCCAGGGGGGACAGGGCTGACACCAAGAGGCAGCTGTGAATCCCAGCTGGCTTCATCCAAGAGCTTATTGGCTTCTCACCTCCGGTGGTTTATTGGTGAGAACTTAGGGATGAAGTGTAGTGGACGTTTGTTATTTTTGCCTTTGGAGCATTCATTCATACAGTTTTCTGGTAATGGTTCCCTGAATTTCGTTTGGAAGCCTATTCCCTATTCTTGGTCCCTGCAGTAATACCTAAGAAAGATAATGAGTGTGCCTGAAGCTCGAACTGTGGGCCAAGCACTGGCCTAAGCGTTTTGCACGCATCAACTCTTTCAATTCTTACACCAGCTCCATGATGTGGGTTCTATTATTATCCCTATTTCAGAGATGTGCCAACTAAGATAGAGACAAATAGGGACAAATATTTACTATTTTGCTTAAGTGGCAGAAGCAAGATTTACAAACCCAAGCCATCCACATCCAGTGCCGTGATCCTAACCACAAGTGGTTAATGTGTGTGTGTGTGTGTGTGTGTGCGTGTGTGTCTGATTCTTTGCAACCCCCTGGATTGTAGCCCACTAGCCTCTCTGTCCATGGGATTTTCCAGGCAAGAATACTGGAGTGGGTTGTCATTTCCTCCTCCAGGGGATCTTCCCCACCCAAGGATCAAATCCATGTCTCCTGCATCGACAGGCAGATTCTTCACCAGTGAGCCTCCTGGAAAGCCCACAAGTGCTTAGGGCTAACCTCTACTCCAATTCCAGGGACAGGACCATGAACTAGGTCTGGCCAATGCAAGTTTCATATATTATAAATTCCCTTCCAGTGGTGATTGATTCAGAGAGGAATATATTAGCCATGCTAGACTGTTTGTCCAATCAATGAAAACCCATGGAGCCACACTTGAAGCGCTAGAAATAGTTTATTGAAAGTATTTGTTTCCTCTGACCATGAACCTGAGACAGGAAAGCCTTGAACGTCTGGGAACCACCATGTCAGGAGAACCTAACAATGAAGTCAATGCAGATAAGATCAGAGGTGAAGGTCCTGAATAATAACACTTGAACCCCTGAAGTTATTATACACCCTGACCTTTTCTAGGAGCCAATCAATTGTCCTTTTACTTAAGCCAGTTTGACTGGAGTTTTCTGATACTTGTTACATAAATAGTCCTAATTAATATAGAAATTAAGTGTTGGAACGTAACAAAATTGACAAGATTTTTGGTATACACTGCTTCACCATTACATTCTTTTATTCATCTATTCAATCAATCAATAAACCTTTACTGTTCATCTAATTATAGTCACTGACATAAGTTGGGGTCCTCTCCCCGCTTCTAGATACAGTTAGTTCCTGCAACTTGCCTATGACTCTTGGCAGAACTAACCTCTATTTGCTATATTTGCTTATGTGTGTAAGAAAAGATAAACCCCTCTGAGTTAGAGACTTATTTAACCTGGGATCCCAGATGTCCTCCCAGGCCCCTGGCACACTCATTCATTCCCTTAACAATAGTTATTAAATACCTTTCTTGCCTTATTAATTACCTTACTGGGGGCTATGTAACTTGTCAGCATTCTCGGTTGTACAGGACAAACCCAACTCTAGCTAGCTAACGTAGAAACGAAATTTCTGAAGGAGGATCAAGTAGCCCAGAGGATCAGCAGCAAGTTTGGAGAACCAACCTGTAAAATAGATAGGCGGGACAAAGGGCAGTCGCGCAGCCTGAGCCCAGGGAAAGCTGTGCCTCAGAAGAGTCTGGCATGGCTAATACATAAGTGTGCAGGCTGCCCCCGCTGGGCAGCAGATGCTACCACCAGGGCTGCTAGAACAACTCCTAAACCCCTGCTTCTCTGCATTAGTAGCTCAAGATGCATACACCCAGACAGAGGCCTCCAGTTAGCTAAGCTCAGGGTACATGCCATGAGATACAGAGGGTGTTGATTTTCCAGATCTCTTTCTGGGAGGTTAAATCTGCCTTCCCTGAAACTCACTCCATGGAAGTTTCCCCAAACGTTTCCTGGTGGCCACAAAGTGACAATTGTCCGTGACAAACGCTAAGCTAATAAGATGAAAACAAAGACCAACATGATCTTTGCCCTTATAAAGTTGACTATTAAGGCAGAAGTCATATATTAAATAATCAGGCAAGAAAACCAGAGCCACAGCTGTAGATGACTACAGTTAAAGAGAAGATTGATATGCTGTAAGGAATATAATGCTCTAAAGTCTGTTTCAGCTATCCGTTGCTGTGTAACGAACAGACCCCCGAACCTGATGGTTTAACACAAACATTTACTTTTGCCCCTTATGGATCTGGAGCCTGACTGGGCTCAGCTAGGTGGTTCGGACTTGGGGTCTCACATATAGTTGTAGGCAGACGGCAACTGGAGGTAGAGTCACATGAAGGCTCAACTGGGCTGAAAGTTCAAGATGGTTTTTTCACATGGTTGTTGGCTGACGCAGCTTTCAGCCAGGTATTAGCTGGGGCTTTTAAGAGCACCTGTCCATAGTCTCTCCTTGTAGCCTGGGCTTCTCACAGCATCCCTCCTAGAGCATGTATTCCCAGAGGTCGCTGTGGAAGAGGCATGGATCCTTACGACCTAGCTTCAGAAACTGCACGGTGTTACTTCTGCCACATTCCACTGATCAAAAAATGAATCCACAGAGTGGATTCAAAGAGGATCCACACAAAGCATAAATGCTAGAAGGCGTGAGTCATTGGGGTCATCTTTGGAATCTAGCTCCCACAAAGAGTGGTACTAGAAGAACGTGGCCTGGTATGCATGGTCAACAAAGGTTTCCAAGGAAGTGTCAGTGATCCAAGACTTTATCGACGAGGAGGGATTGATACAGTAAACACAAGAAGTGTGTTTTAGGAAGAGGAAATAGCATGTGTGAAGGTCCTGTGACAGTAAGAAGCATGGCACTTTCAAGTACATAAAGTGAGTATGACTGAAATGCAGAGACTAAGGCAGGATGAATTGATGCTTTTGAACTGTGGTGTTGGAGAAGACTCCTGAGAGTCCCTTGGACTGCAAGGAGATCCAACTAGCCCATCCTAAAGGAGATCAGTCCTGAATGTTCATTGGAAGGACTGATGTTGAAGCTGAAACTCCAATACTTTGGCCACCTGGTGTGAAGGGCTGACCCATTTGAAAAGACCCTAATGCTGGGAAAGATTGAGGGTGGGAGGTGAAGGGAACGACAGAGGATAAGATGGTTGGATGGCATCACCGACTCAATGGACATGAGTTTGAGTAAACTCTGGGAGTTGGTGATGGACAGGGAAGCCTGGTGTGCTGCAGTCCATGAGGTTGCAAAGAGTTGATCACAACTAAGCAACTGAACTGAACTGAACTGAAGGCAGGATATGGACCAGGATAAAATAAGAGAGATTGAGCAAGAACCAGTTCTAGAAACCCTTCTATAGGCTACATGATATATTTTAGCCTTTATGTTTAAAATGGGAATATTTTAAAGTGGCAATCAGGAAATATTTCTAGATTACATGGATGAGTCATTACATGACTTCATTCAGTCATTCCACAGATAGCTATTGAACATTGACACTAGGCAGGAATAAAAAATGCTATGAATAAAATCAACTTGATAGAAGTTTTGGCAGCAGAGGGTGTCTGTCTTCTTTACAGCAGGTCTTTGGAGATGGCCTTTCTGAGCATTTGATATTTGAACTGAGAAACATATAATCAGAAGGCACCAGTCATGACAGATTGTGAGGGAAAACATTCCCATGAAAGGGACACAGCAAATGCAAAGGCCCTGTGGTAGAAGTAAGCTTGAGGTGCCCTAGGAGCAAGCAAACAAAAACAGGGCCAGGGTGTCTGGAGCACTACCATCCATGTAGGGAAGAATTCAAAACTGCCTTTCTAAAAATGGCAGGGCCACCAGCAATGCTTTCATATCAGGACAGCATATCACCAGGCTGCGGCTTCGGTGACTCCGGAATGTCTCTTTCTGCTAGAATGCTTGGAATGCTCTTTCTCTTCTGGCCTGGCCCTGCCTGTCCTCAGCTATGAGACTCATCTTTCATCATGTACTTCCAAAGCTCAACAACCCCCAAGGAAGCAATTTGGCAGAATGTTCAAAGAATCTTAAAGATGTTCGTGCCCTTTGATTCAATGATTCCCCATCTAGGGATCTAGCCAAAGGAAATAATCATAAATATGGAAGAAGACTATTACACAAAGAAGCTCATCCTAGCATGATTTATAATAATGAAAACTGCTAGTAAATCAAATATTCAACCATAGGGGAAAGATTAAGTAAATTAATGTACATCTCCTCGATGTGGGCACTAAAACTGTGCTCCTGATGTATTGGAATAGCATCAGGAAATGCTTGTGTTATAATGGTAAGATTAAAAAGCAAGATATAAAATAGTGTATATGTGATTTCTACAAAATTACATGCAAGGAAACTACTGACAGTAATCGTTTCTTTAAGGGGAGATTATAGGTGATTTATTTTCCTTCTTTTCTGTAATCCTTCTACTTCCTGTAATGAACATTATTACTTTTAGGATGGAAAATAGACTTCATCTTCTTAAAATAAAAAAGAAGCAATTGTTCCCCGCCATCTTTAGGATCACAGACAAACACCTTAGCAAAAATCCAATCTGGTCATATATTACATTTTCTTTTTAAAAATTATTTGTTTTTGACTCCTAAGATCTTTTTTTTTTTTTTTACCAAAATTTGATATTCCAGCTAACCCAAGTTTGCCTTCTCCCCCAGATAACAATCCTTTTTGATGGTAGATATTTGGGTACCTATCCTCCTCCTACCTGGGGCTTAAGGAAGGGAAGGAGCAAGAAAGAACCATCCAGTGTCCATCTGCTCTGATCTGGCTAAGTCCTCCCCATCTTTCAGCACCCACCTTGAGCTCCTCACTCCCCAGAAAGCCTTTCCTGACTAAGCCGGCCTAAGTGCCCTCCCTTTTCTAACAGTCTACACTGTTTCCATGTCTGTCTGTACGGTTCACACCGCAGGTTCAGCACGTCTGCTCTCACCCGGCTCCACGGGGTCCCACGTAAGACTCATCAGCTCCTGAGAGTTTCCTTGCCCTTTCGTACCATTTCACCTTGACCCCTAGCAGAGTACCATCTTGTTCAGCTCATGGGGGTCCATCAGCATTCCATAAAGGAATAAACCAGTGACTGCGCTTGAGTAAGTCTGACAGACAACACGGCGTCTTTGGGAGATCTCACTCACATCGAGCTCAGGCCCGGCTCTTGACGGGGATGTCTTCCTCTGGCAGGATGCCCCCCTGCTTCACTCCCCCTGTTCTCCATCCACCACCAATACTGACCAGCTCCAACGCAAAAGGACTCAAAACCGGGACTGGCGACGTCAGAGGGACGTTTACAAACTCCCCACACATCAGCTACTCAAGAAAGAGCCCTTTTGTCTGTTTCCCCGTGAGCCCCCATAAATTATGAGCCACAGTCTTTTTTTTTTTTTAATGAGCCTAAGGTTAGGGGAGAGAAATCGTAGCTCACGAGGCAGAAGTGCTTTCTGTGGGAGCAGATGTGCCCTAGTTATGGGCACAGGCCCACCTTAGGGCTTGTGGCTCTGTGAGGGGAAAGCTCTTATCGCCCTACGCAAGTACCCCGACGCCAGGCTCTGCTCCCTGCTCCCAGAGCACACACCTCGGAGGGGCCCTCTCACCCGTGGGGTAGTTATTTCTTTGCTTACATCTATGAGCTCTCAGAAAGGCCACTCTGAGTCTTTCTTGCCTTTGTTTACTCAGCACCAAGAACAGTGCCCCGCCCACAGAGGCCTGGCATTCTGCTTTTGTGGAGGGAGTGAATGAATGAATTACAAAGACCGCAGAAAACTCAGAGAGAGCTTCCAAATGCAGACTTCCAGAATACAATGAGTTTATGCCCTACAGGGCATAGTTTAGTTTCCTAGGGCTGACGAAACAAATTACCACCAACTCGGTGACTCAAAACAAAAGAAATGTGTTCTTTCATGGTTTTAGGGACTGGCCACTTAAAATCACTTGGGCCATAAAGAAAGAAGGCTGAATGCTGAAGAAGTGATGCTTTCGAACTGTGGTGTTGGGAAAGACTCTTGAGAGTCTCTTGCACTGCAAGGAGATCAAGCCAGTCCATCTTAAAGGAATTAACCCTGAATAGTCATTGGAAGGACTGATGCTGAAGCTCCAATACTTTGGCCACCTGAGGCGAACAGCCAACTCAATGGAAAAGACCCTGATGCTGGGAAAGATTGAAGGCAGGAAGAAAAGGGGACAACAGAGGATGAGATGGTTGGATGGTATCACCGATTCAATGGACATGGGCTTAGGCGAACTCTGGGAGACAGTGAGGGACAGGGAGGCCTGGAGTGCTGCAGTCCGTTGGGTCGCAGAGAGTCGGACACGACTTTGTGACTGAACAACAACAAAGAATCTAGAAGCGAGGGGCCTGCAGAGTCATGCTCCCTCCAAATGCTCTAGAGGACAATCCTTTGTCTCTTCCAGCTCCTGGTCGCTCCTCTCCTTCTCTGCTTCCGTCTTCATGCGGCCTTTTCCTAGCCTCTGTGTCTCTACCCCGTATGCCTCTTATAAGGACACTTGTCTCTTATAAGGACACCTGTCAGTGGATTTAAGGCCTACTCGGATAATCCAGAATGGCCTCATCTTGAGGTTCTTAACTAAATCTAGTTATTAAATATGTAATTTAGTTACTAAATTACATACGCAAGACCCTTCTTAAAATGAGGTCACATACAAGAGTTTCCAACGTTAGGAGTGTACTGTATATATCTTTTGTGCCATTCAACCAAATAAATGCTCTATTTTAAAGCTTTTATTTATTGATTTATTTATTTTTGTCACACCACTCAGCATGCAGGATCTTAGTTCCCTGAACAGGAATTGACCCATGTCCCCTGCAGTGGAAGCTTGAAGTCTTAACCACTGGCCACCAGGGAAGTCCCAATAAATGCTCTTTCCTATGGTCAGTCAGTCAGTCAGTTCAGTCACTCACTTGTCTCCGACTCTGTGACCCCATGGACTGCAGCACGCCTGGCCTCCCTGTCCATCACCAAATCCCGGAGCTTGCTCAAACTCATGTCCATTCAGTCGGTGATGCCATCCAACCATCTCATCCTCTGTCGTCCCCTTTTCCTCCTGCCTTTCAATCTTTCCCAGCATCAGGGTCTTTTCAAATGAGTCAGCTCTTCGCATCAGGTGGCCAAAGTATTGGAGTTTCAGCTTCAGCATCAGTCCTTCCAATGAATATTCAGAGTTGATTTCCTTTAGGATTGACTGGTTTGTTCTCCCTGCTATTCAAGGGACTCTCAAAACTCTTCTCCTATACCACAATTCAAAAGCATCAATTCTTAAAGAAAGCGTTCAGCTTTCTTTACCACTCTCACATCCATATATGACTACTGGAAAAACCATAGCTTTGACTAGACAGACCTTTGTTGGCAAAGTAATGTCTCTGATTTTTAATATGCTGTCTAGGTTGGTCATAGCTTTCCTTTCAAGGAGCAAGCATTTTCTAATTTCATGGCTGCAGTCATGATCTGCAGTGATTTTGGATTCCAAGAAAATAAAGTCTGTCACTCTTTCCATTGTTTCCCCATCTATTTGCCATGAAGTGACTGGACCGGATGCCACGATCTTAGTTTTTTGAATGTTGAGTTTTAAGCCAGCTTTTCCCCTCACCTCTTTCACTTTCATCAAGAGGTTCTTTAGTTCCTCTTAGCTTCCTGCCAGAAGGCATACTTTTTAAAGGTAGAGACATATTTATTGCCTTCTACCCTAACACCTAACTCCTGTGTTCAGTCACTCAGTCATGCCTGACTCTTTGTGACCCTATGGACTGTGTAGCTCACCAGGCTCCTCTCTCCATGGAATTCTCCAGGCAAGAATACCGGAGTGGGTAGCCATTCCCTTCTCCAGGGTATCTTCCCAATCCAGGGATCGAACCTGGGTTTCCAGCACTAAGGGCCCATTCTTTACCATCTGAGCCACTAGGGAAACACCTAACCCTAACACCTACCATAAAGTCAATTTTTTAAATGGAATGAGTGGTTATTCTGCCACTAACCACATCTAGGACATTGAGTTAGCACCTGCTGGCAAATGGTGGCTGGGAAAGTTTCTCCCAAGTGGTAATGCCACCTCTTGGGAACTTTTCTCCTGGCACCGAAGATTGATGCTCCTGGGATCACACACATATTATCCCTCCATCATTTCCCTGCTAACATAAAATACTGGAACAGCCTTTTGCAGAGAAGATAAATTATTTTACACAGAAAGCCTGGTGTAATAACTACACCAAAGGATTTAATCCATGTTTATTGTATTGAGTCATATCAATTTAATTCAGTTCCAGGAAACTCCGATAATGCACCTGAATTTTCTGAACAAAATGTTCCCTCTCCTGGGCACACTACCTTAGAGCTGTCGTCTAGTGAATCCAAAGTTTTTCTTAAAGCCAGACAGTACATGTTCACCTTCCAAAATGTGACTAGTCCCTCAGGTTAACAGGCTCACAAACAACACAGTCAAAACCAAACCTCATTTGAATTGCTGTTGATCTGGACTGAATGAGATGATCTTCATCCCAAACTTGTCTGTCGTGGGAGAGAAGGATAAAAGCAGTGGCACTGGAAATGGCACTATTTGGGAGCAAGCTCTCCAATGAGCAACACGTGTGCAGGACCCAAGGATTTCAGCACCCACAAGGCTTGCGTGTCACGTGCAAATGTGTGAGCAGTGGGCATTTGAGGCTCAGGCTGGCACACCCCACAAATGCAGCTATTTTGGCAGCTTGAATCCCGGTGTCGTGTCGGTAGAGGACAGAATAAACTCAAGTTAACCCTAGTTACCTCCTTGGGTTCTGCTCTTTGGGAAGGAGTCAGCCAGGCAGACAGCTGCCACTTCAAATTCCACTCCCCGGGAACAATGCACTTTATTTTTGGAAAGAGGATAAAACAAAGGAGAAGAGAGCAATGCCGACAAATATACATTTGCTTTTCTATTTATGAAAAGCCCCGGCCCCTTCATCACCTAAGTTACCAGTTGTTTAGAGCAGCTATAGAATATATAGACTTGTAAATAGTCACTGGCCTGCATCTCAGGAGAAAGTAATACAGGTCAGCTCCCAGGATGGTACATCCCACTGCTGTAAAGAGCTACGTAAATAACAGGATCATTTCCATGACAGACTGTTGGCCCACATGGTTGTGATTAATGCTCCTATATGACAAATACTCTCTCTAGATCCTTTCTATGTAAGAGTCACTCTCTGCAGCAGTGGTATTCTAATTATGGGCTCTTCATTATACAAGAGAAACGAGAGAAAATAAAACTGCCCTTTCATTCTGTTTCCATCATTTTCCCTCTCTCTGTTCTCACTACTTTCCATACAATTTCAAAAATCATCGTAATGACGCTCACAAAGCATGATTCCACGTGAAAAGCCCACTGGTGGGGAAAAAGAAAGGACAGAGAGACAGCAATAGACAGACAGAGACAGAGAGACAGAGACAGAGAGAGGAAGGAAGAGGGGAAAGAAGAAATAGGGCAGGAGTGAGAGGGGGAGACAGGCAACAAAGGCAAAGAAAAATTTAAAAACAGCTCCATAGGAGCAAGGACTATGTTTATTTTGCTTACCACTGCTTCCCCATAACCTAGCACAACCTACTACCCCTGGCATATAGTAGGCCCTTGTTGTTCAATTGCTCAGTCATGTCCAACTCTTTGCAATCCCATGGACTGCAGCATGCCAGGTTTCCCTGAGTTTGCTCAAGCTCATGTCCATTGATTCGGTGATGCCATCCAACCATCTCATCCTCTGTTGCCCCTTTCTCCTCCTGCCTTCAAATTTTCCCAGCATCAGGGTCTTTTCCAATGAGTCAGCTCTTCACATCATGTGGCCAAAGTATTGGAGCTTCAGCTTCAGCATCAGTCCTTCCAATGAATATTCAAGACGGATTTCCTTTAGGATGGACTAGTTTGATTTCCTTGCAGTCCAAGCGACTCTCAAGGCACCACAATTCAAAAGCTTCAATTCTTCAGCACTCAGCCTTCTTTTTAGTCCAACATTCACATCCATACATGGCTACTAGAAAAACCATAGCTTTGTAAGTAAGCCTTTAATTATCTAATGAATAATTAGAATAAGTGCAAAAGTTGCCCAATAATTGAATGGAGCATAGTTCAAAATCATCTTTGTAATAGTTTCCTTCTGCTGTTTGTCATCTTGTCACTTGTTCCCTCTTAGAGAAAAGATTGAAGATTGATACTTAAGGAACCCTACTACTAAGTGCCAAGTATTTTGATTTGGTATCTCATGCAAAGCTACACAACAGTTATCCTAACTATTTGATAAGTGGTACATATATGCTGAAAGGGGTTACATAACTTGCCCATAGGAAGACATCTAGTAAATTGAGGAATGGGAATCTAAACATAAGCCTGGCTGACTACAGAACCAAGAAAGTCTAACTACATCTTGCTGCTTCTTCGGCGATTATCAAAGTATATCAGCTGCATCCTTTAGCATCAGCTTCTAAAATGGAACTGTGACTTACTAGGTTTCATTAGGATTTGAATTTGACTGTGATAACTCCATTGGCTACATCAAGGAATTTTTCACAATGAGATCTTAGCTGCAATGCATAATACTCAGAGGCAGTTTTTTAAAAAGACATTAGCCCCATTCAATTTACTCCTTGTGAGATTTCTAAAGAAGGGGTTGCCTGAGAAATTAGAATCACTCATATGTGGAATATAAAAAAAACAAATGAACAAAACTCCAAATAAATGAACAAGCCAAACCAAATCAAAACAAACATGTAGTTATGGAGAACAGGGTAGTGGTTTCCAAAGGGGAAGGGGCAGGGGGAGTGCAAAAGAAGGAAAGGAAATCAACTCTATAATGACAGATAAAAACTAAAATTTTGGTGCTGGGAGGATGTAGGGTATACAGAGGTAGAAATATAATGTTGTACACATGAAACTTATATAATGTTATAAACCAACGTTATCTCAGATAAAAAATAATTTTTAAAAAAGAAATTAGAATCACATACTTATTGATTGTTTACTGATTTTCCTTCCAGCTTGTGAGCAACGGCAAGAAGGGACTGTATCACTTCTGCTCACTATTGTAAACCTGGCACCCAGAACTATATGGTGTGGAACAAATATGTTAGTTGCTCAGTCATGTCTGGCTCTTTGTGACCCCATGGACTGCTGCCCACCAGGCTCCTCTGTCCATGGGGTTTTCCGGTTAAGAATACTAGAGTGAACTATACGATGGTACTCCATATTTAACAACTGAAAGTGAGGGTAATGAACTCCCCATTGGGTAGACTTCTGCATCTCTGGATTAGGACTCCAGGCAGGCTGGGATGATATGTGTGAAACTGGGGCTTTGGGGAATCCAAAGCATGGTCCTGTGAAACAGCTGGAGAAAATGAATTCAGACTATGGAGAATTATTCTCTCCCACTCAGTTATATTTCACATTCCTCCCACACAGTAGGCCCCAAATCAGATGGCAAGGAGCATTTACTCAAAATTCAGGCCCTTTTTAGTTGCAGGCAAGCATCCTCTAACTTCCCAAACACTCCATATGGTGGCTCCTATCAGCAGTAGGCTGTGAAAGAGACTTGATCTACCCTAAGGACTGAGTCTTCAGAGGTTTGGGACCCTGAGTCAATGTCATTTAGGTCTCAGAGGTGGAGAGAAGTAGCAAGAACCCAGGCTTTCTTTGGAGCATGGCCTCTTGAGACTGAAAGAAACTTAAATGTCCTTCTCATTTGTCACCTGAAAAAAAAATGGACCCAAAGTCATCCATGTCATTAGTAGGAGAGCCCAGACTTGAATTCGGGTCTTCTGACAGCCTCTAATCTAAAATTATTTTGCCCACCCTCATCCCCACTCAGGTAGCTGTGTAATTAGAGGGCCAACACAAAACAGAGAGGGAGCAGACAGCAGAGTCACTAGCCTCATGAACTGTCTGGTCACCAGCATACTTAGCTAAGTAAAGGACAAAGAGAAGGACAGGTATGCCCTCTGAGCCCTGAGGGGACCTGTGTGTCAGGCCAAGGAGGGCAGAGAAGGGAGTATTTTGAGTGCTGTCTGAGCCGGGCAAAGTAGAGCTCTGGAATAACATAAAAAGAAGGATGTTGAAGAAGTAGTGGTATAGGCATGGAGTCAAATACATGGGTTTGAATTCTGAGCCAGCGACCTGGTCATTCTACAACTTCTGCCAAGTTACTGAAACTCTGAGTCTGTTTTGCCATCTGTAAAATATGGACCCACCTCACAGGGTTATTGTCATCATTTAATAAAACAATGAATACAGAACCTCTAGCAAAATTCCTGGCATGTAGGAGAGACTTGATCAACCTTACACCCACTCCTCCATCAGTCTAGGAAATGGGAAGAGTAGATTCATTTATATGTAAATGATAGGGAAATGGCAGGTATATATTAACACTATTTCATTCACCATGACTGTGGTACAGGATCAAAGTAAGACTTTTAAAAGGTTATATCTTCAGCAATGAAGTCATGGCTGTCTCCTAAGGGAAACAGGCATAATGAATACCCCCAAGAGAAAAGAGGGCCTCAGGCAGCACACGCGGAGTCATATGAAACCCACTGAGCGCCCCCATTTGATTGGACCATAATTGAAATTCTAAACAAAGTCCCCAGTCCAGCACAGATTACCATGGACTGTCATAAAAGAAGACCTGGGCCAACTAGATTTTTTTTTTTTTTTTGTCTCTAAAAGTTAAACTGAGAAATACCAGGAGAATAAAGCCTTTAGCAGCTGAAGACAGAAGATTACGAGACAGAAATAAACCAGAGAGACCGTAACACACATCATGAACAAATGCAGTAATGAGAGTCAGAAACTAGGAAGTCAAGAAAACATAAAGATCAGAAGTTGAGGAAATCAGGCAGCAGGAAGAGGAAAACAGCCATGAAGAAGAGATGAGTCATGAAAGCGATGGAACACCGCAGTCACGATACATACACGCCTGAGGCCAACATTCCTGGAACCACCCAGGATTCCAAATGACTTTACAATTCCACTTTCAGGCTCTGTGTGGCCCAGATCCTGCTGGAGTTCTTGATCTTCCCAAGGCCAACTGAATAACTTTCCCCAAGTTCCCACACACACGTAACCTTAAGATGGACTTATGAATAATTTGAATGAATTTGTTTTTTTTCATCCAAACAAGTCTGATTAAGTCAGCCTACTTGCTGTGCTTGACATATAACTTGGGCTTCCTGGGATCAGTCCAATTTCATGAATTTGCCCTAATTCTTGAAAGGGGATTCATTAAAACTTATATAAAAAATACAATTTAACTTTCCTACTTGTTTATGACTTTTTCTGCCAAAAAAAAAAAAGTCACAATAAGAATGGGCTGGTTTTGAACTTAGTAAATATGGTCATCTTAATGATGTGCAAGGCAACTGACCAGGTTCTGTGGGATAAGAAAGTAGGGAGGGCGGGCATGGAGCTAGGTAAGTCTCCCTTCCTCCTTGAAAACAAGAATGTTTTCAGTTGAGTTATTTCAACAGAACTTTATCCCAAAATCCCATAGAAGAATGAACAATGAAGCTCCATAAGAGTAGATATCATATTTGCCATATTCATTATATATCACCAATACTTGGCACTAAGCCTGGAACTTAAACAACACATTAAAAAAAAAAAAAAGGAAAAAAAAAAGAGAGAGAAGGAAGGGAGAAAGAGAAGGAAGGAAAGGAGAAAGGAAGGAGGAAAGGAAGGGTAGAAGGGAAAAGGGCAAAAGCCATGAAATATGCCTCTCAGATATCCTACTACCAGGAGCATAATCAACTGATCAATCCAGCTGCTGAGTTCTGAGTGGTCACCAAGTCCATGGGCCCCATCACTGCTTTCAGCCAAAGAGTAAGCATGGTCAGGGAACTAAGGCCACAGTTCCTATGGAATGTGGGGTCCCTTTGATGTGGCCTTTGGCTCAAGAACTCCCCACTGACCTGGCTGAAACTTTTTTAGAACTACAATGCCATGTAAGATTCTACCTATCCAAGTTTTCTTCCTCTTTCCCTCACAGGTATCAGACTTGCATCATGGTCTAATGGCTCTCCCAACCTGCTTTGGCCCCCTCCCCTTTCTCCCCTACCATCATCTTAGCATCTACATCTCAGAGAACCTAACCAATGTAGGGAGGGAGGAAATAACAGAGAGGGAGGGTGTTGAGCATGGCCAAGTTTAGAAACTAGCCCATCTCAGAAGTTCTTGACCTTGGAATCATGAATCAGGTTTTTTAGTTCTGTTCCAGTGGTACAACTAAAGTAAGAATGACCTGCTTGACACACACACCCAGATTCACCCTCTGCCCGGGGAGGCTGACTTCTATGGCTTGTGCCTTCCAGGCTCTTTCACTGGCTGTCTTCAGGTTGGATTTGGCCATAGAGAGGCACCAGTAGGAGACTGGAGGTCAGAGAGAGAGAGAGTGGGTAGGGTACTTCTTCACTGCTCCTCCCTGCTTCAGCACTGTGTTGCTGCCAATAATTGCATTCTTTCATGACTACAAAGTGACCTCTACCAAGAGACTGCCTTTCTGTTTTTCCAGATTTCAGCAACTGTTTGTTAGAAGAGAGAATCTAGCATATTGTTAGACCGCCTTCATTCACGGTCAGTTAATGGCCTCCCCATGTCCATCTTTTGCCCTGTAACTTCATGGTCTCCTACTCTGATTCTGGTCTTGGGCATATGGTTTGCTTTGGCCAATGGGAAAGAAGAATGGTTAAAAAAAAATAAAGAAAGAAAGAAAAAAAAATCACTTGAATGTTTCTAGTTCCTCTTTTGCTTCATTGCTATCACCATGAAACAGTGATAGTCTCACAAGATGATTGAGTTAACCTGCTGTAGGATTGTTTTAATAGTCCAGTCTTCCAGCCCAGGCTTCCAATACCAGCCTAGAGCACACCGATCTCCAAACATATGAATGCTTAACCAAGATCAGAGGAGTCACCTAGCAGACCTACTAAGAAGTGCGTGTGTGACCCCAGCAGAGACCACAAGACCCATTTGGTAAACCTGAGGTTCATGAGCAATAGTAAATATTTCTTCTTTTAAGCCACTGAGCTTTGGGGTCAATTTTTACACAGCATCATTGTGATGGTAGATAACAAATACAGTGTTCTCATTGGTTTTCATTCAGGGAGGAAGTAAATCCTGCCCAGCCAGGCTTGCTTCAGGGGAGCGAGAATGGGAACCTGGGGAAGAAAGAGTTGGTAGGGACTCCTTGTAAATGACAAGCTGAAGGTCCCTCAGTGAAGGACTAACAATCCAAGGAACTGGTCTTGAATGACTTTCTAAGACCAAACCAGACCTAAGTCATGTGTTACAGGCCTAAGAAAGTTACCGTGGAGGCAAGAAATAAGACTGCGGTCTTGAGACTATCAGACAGAGAAGCACTCAAGGCCAAATTCCAAGTGAGGCTTGAATTTCATCAATTCCAGAGAATTCCATCAATGGAGTTGTGTTCACTAACTGAGAACTTAAAAAACAAATCTCTGCATATGGTCAGCACCCTGAGGAAGAAATAACGCCCTGGATTGAGAGGGCTAGGCAGAACTGGACCCACAGAAAGATCCAGATCAGATACAGCCTTGGGCATGAGCAATTGGAATGGTCATGCCTGCCTGTGAATCAGAGAAGATGTGGACTTTTGCTGGTGATGCCCTCCCCCGCCCCCCAGAGAGGGCAATCACAATCTACAAGCATCACTGGGCAGTACATTCAGAGAGAAAAGTGAGGCTAAGAAGGCAGTCACCACTAAAAATCAAGAGAGACTGCATAGGCATCTGGCCCAAAGGCACGTGTTCAGGTTCTCTATAACTTCATAGCACACAACCCCCAAGTGCAGTGTCTTAAAACAGCACCGATTTATCTCACAGATTATATCTCAAGAATTTGGGCAGGGCACAGCTGACTGGTTATTCTGTTCCACGTAATATCAACAAAAGAAGTTCAGTGCTATTTGACTGTGGACAGACAAGAGACAGCTTCTTTCCCACATCTAATACCTGTGCAGGTATGGCCAGAAGTCTAGGCTGGTCATACTAGCATCAGGGTAATTAAATATCTAACGTGACTGCTTGGGGATCCCACAGAGAGTGTCCTGAGCGGTCTAGCCCAGAGCTTCCAGGCTTTTTATGATCAAGCTTTCAGGAAGCAAATAATTTCCAGCCACCTTTAACTAACCTCACCCTGATGTAACAAATGGTCTCCCAAGTCAGTTTTAACATTCCAGAAGGCACACACAATGATCCCCAGAACTGGAAGAGAATATTAGCATTTCCATACATTTTTTTTTTCTTTTAAAAATGAATGAATGAAGCTTTCTGACTATTGACACCTCGGTTGGCGGTGCAGTCTTCTCTGGTCCATGTGCTGCAGGTCACGGCGCAAACAGCACTTGGGTAAGCGGGGCTCCCACGGGACCGAGGCTGCCACTGAGGGTCTTCTCACTTGTTTCCTTGACTCCAGAGCACCTGCATGTAGTCTGCAGCCTAACGTTTTCTGTTACTGCAGAAAAGGCTGTGCATCTGTAACCACATCTGTGTTAATTGCTCAGTCATGTTCAACTGTCTGCTACCCCCCAGACTGTAGCCCACCAGACCCCTCTGTCCATGGACTTCTCCAGGCACGAATGCTGGAGCGCGTGGTCATTCCCTTCTCTGGGGGATCTTTCCGACCCAGGGATCAAACCTGGATCTCCTGCCTGATAGGCAGATTCTTTACCATCTGAGCCACCAGGGAAGCCTGGGCTGAACATTTGTGAATCCCCAAATTCATATGTTGAAATCCTAATCCTCCATGTGATGGTATTTGGAGATGGGGCCTTTTGGGAGGCGATTAGGCCATGAGGGCAGAATTGGCCACGGCCACCTTTCTGCCATGTAAGGACACGGCAGGAAGTCAGCAGTCTGAAACCAGGATGGCAGCCTTCACCATGCTGACAACCAGATCACAGACTTCCCACTTCCAGAACTATGCAAAGAAAATTCTATTTTTGTGAGCTACCAGTTTTTGTGTTATTTTCTTATAGCAATCTCTGATCATTCTATGACAATTACCTAATTTTAACCAAACTCATCTTCACAAAATGCACAAGTGACTTAAAGGAATTCTTGCAAAGAATGTGAACAGAGGACAGGCCAGGATAAGTGACCAGTAAGAAAAGGACACTCACTTTTCCTGCTTCTCATGGAGCTATCCATTGGCTGTAGCATCAAATATGACAAGAATATTGCCAAGAAATCAAATTGTTAAGAAGACTATTTGCAAAATGAGTGGTTTTAAATCTCCTTTCATTTACAGTTAACCTCACTCCAAAGGCTGATTGGCTAATGCATATTTAGCTAGTACAGGTAGCAAGACATTTAAAACACTGCTAATATATTCTTTTAAATTTCCTACTTCTGAATATATTTTAATTGCATATTATACCCGCGCAGCAGCTGTGGCTACATATACATGTGTATTGTTGTTGTTTAGTCTGTAAGTTGTGTCTGACTCTTTTGAGACCCCATGGACTATAGTCTACCAAACTCCTCTGGGATTTCCCAGGCAAGAATACTGGAGAGGGTTACCATTCCTTCTCAAGATGATCTTCCCTGCCAAGGGATCAAACTCATGTCCCCTGAATTGGTAGGCAGATTCTTTACCACTGAGCCACCAGGGAAGCCCATATATACATATATATGTGTGTGTGTGTGTGTGTGCATATATATAAATAGATATATGTGTGTGTGTGTGTGTGTATATATATATTTATAATTTATAAATACCTAATTATACATACAAATATTGTGAGTGCCTCATCAAAACCATTTTACCAGTAAAGAGCATGATCAAACATATCTGAAGACCAGTGCTGGAAGGAGCAGGAAGATAACAAAGTCGGTGGCCTAAAGGAGAGGAGTGAACGTGGGAGAGGAAGGAGGAGTGAGCAGGTGAATGGTGCCTAGCCTGGAAAGATCATCTCCTGAGAAAGTATCAGAAGCTCCTCTGAGTGCCTGTACTGTTGACCAGTCATCAGTTCGGCCCCATCACCTCACCACTGGTTATGTGTTACTGTGATTTCTGTGTTGGTCTCATCCCCAGTCCACCCAGCCCGAATCCCAGATTAAGAGCTCCAGGCCACAGATCAGCTCCTGCTCACCCCCACCCCACCAGCACCCACTGCAGCATGGCTGCTGCCCCATCTGGTGAGTCTGTCCTGGGCTCCCTGGGCTCCTGGGTTAGTGGGGTTCCCCCACGTTCACAGACACTCAGGCCTCCCATCTTAGCATTGGACTCTAATCCTAGCACTGACTGTATCCCACTGCACCATCAGAGTCTCTGTTCGTTTTTCAAACTAAACTATGAGCTCCTTGAAGGCAGAGATTTCACCTTATTCATTTTCATAGCCCAGACCAGGCGTGTAGCAGACATCCAAAAACTCTACGTGGAATAAATGAATGGGAATGCATAGAGGTGTGACTGGTGCTTGATCTTCATAAAATGATTGCCACAACTCCTTCTCCCATTCCTCTCTGCTTCCCTTAAGAAACACACTTCTATTTGTCCAGGGCTGAGCCACAAGCCACTTTGTTTTAGGCAAGACTCTTTTAGTAACAACTCAAACGACCTTAGGATTAAAAAAGAAGAGCAAGGGGAATATACTGACCCATTTAACCATGAACTCGAAGGATGAACCTGGTTACAAGCAGACTTAGATTCAGGAATTCAAGCGTGATCCCCAGAACCTTCTTTCCCACTCATTTTCCCATCATTTAGAACTGTCACTATCTGGGTATGGCCTCATTCTCACCTGTCCTACAAATTAGTCTTTCCCAAAGTGTAGAGAAGATTCCCACTGGCCATCCTCCATTCATAGTCTTTTAGCTCCCTCACCTAAAATGCAAGGGACCTTCACCTCCAGATCCAGAGTCCCAGATAGAAAGGAAAAAAAGTTCCAGAAAAGGACTCTGATGGGTCTGTGTGCTCAGTCCTGTCGGACTCCTGGCGACCCCATGGACTGTAGCCCACCGGGCTCTTCTGTCCATGGAATTTTCCAGGCAAGAATACTGGAGTGGGTTGCCATTTCCTTCTCCAGGGGATCTTCCTCCAAAGATCAAACCCGAATCTCCTGCTACTCCTGCATTGGCAGGCGGATTCTTTCCCACTGCACTACCTGGGAAGCCCCTGGGAGGGGTCTAGCTAATGTCAAATGTCCATATCCACCAGAAGAGTGGAACTCTGGGATTGATTGGTAGATCAAGATTATGCCCCATCTCTGCATCCAGGGGCGTGAGAGACTGTGATTGGCTGTCCCACTGAGTCACGTGGTTGGAAACTGGGAGCAGGGTCTGAAAGGAGGAGGTGGGGGGTTTCTGGACAGACAGAAAAAAAAATAACAGATGTCTTCTCCAAAGCTCTCTGGAAAGTGCCCTGCATAAGAATCCCCATTGCTCCCTGGAAAATTCAGGCCTGATCTTTGAGCTAAGAGGAAAAAAATCCTTGTGACAAATCACTTTCTCCCTCTGCCTGCCCATAGGCCTCTTCAAAGGAGATTCTGTTTCTCTCTTATTCGTGTCTCTACCAAAATGACGCTGGGTGGTCAAAGTTTCAACCCCCCCTCAGAGCCTGCAGCCAGACCCTGACAAGCAAGCCTGGGTCCCACCCTCAGCCCGAGAAGCCTCTTAGCACAGGGCTTCAGTGAGCTGCAGGCTGTGCTGTGCCAGCCCCGATCAAACCCGGGCCAGGGGGCCACTCTGAAGGCCAGCAGCCTGCTGCTTTGGGAGCTGTCTCCTGCCAAAGTGTTATCGTCAGGCCTCTGTTCCCAGGCGCTTCGAGGCTGAAGGCTGGTCTCAGCCTGGCTTTGACAGCCGGGCTCCGGGCCTGGCTGGGGGCTGCAGATCAAGGGCACTTTGTCAGCCCGGCAGGCACACCTCCTAGAAGCTGAAGTGCGCAGTGAACGGAGGCGTCTGCAGAGCTCCTGGCCCCGGCAGGCCCTCTGCGTGTTTGGGTAAAGAAATATGCAGCCTGAGCTGTGGTCATCGCTGCCTGAGCCGCTGAGCTGCAATCAACATCAACACCGCAAGGACACAATATTTTCTCCCGATTTACAACACGTTCATTTATTTTGGAATTTCTGTGCCAGCTGAGGCTACAGGGCGGTGACAGTGGAAAACTTGTCCTGGGGCCAAGCAAAAGAGAGAGTTGCAACTGAGCTCCTGTTCTGAAAAAAGGGTGCTCGAAAGCAGCAAAAAGCAAGCAAGGCTGAGAAGGGTGACCTTCACCAGACAGCAGCCCATGGGCCACAACTCCTTTGGAGGTCCACTGTCACTCCTGCAAGGGGCTCTGCAGACTGGCCGCTGAAACCTGGTTCCTGAGAAATTACTGACACCCTTGGGGCTTCCATTATGCAATACAATCCCCGATCCCCTCTCTTTTTCTTTCTCAAAGATCCCTGGGGAGTCAGAGATCATGGGTTTTCAAAGGCAAATCCCTACCCTCCAAAAGCTGGCTTTACTGTAAAACACCATGTGCTTGCTAAGTCACTTCAGTGGTGTCTGACTCTCTGCGGCCCTATGGACCGTAGCCCGGCAGGCTCCTCTGTCCATGGGATTCTCCAGGCAAGAACACACTGGAGTGGGTTGCCATGCCCTCTTCCAGGGGATCTTCCTGACCCAGGGATTGAATCTGCATCTCTTAATGTCTCCTATATTGGCAGGCAGGTTCTTTACCTCCAGTGCCACCTGGGAAGCCCATAAAACTCCATAGGGAAGTGAACATGATGGGATTCAGAGTAAGAAAGTCTTGAGGCTGAATTGTTCACACAACTACTTACTGAATACCTTTGGGCAGATTGCTTTACCTCTTCGAGCTCCAGTTTCCATATCTGTTTTCAAATGGACATAAAATTATCTAGCCAGCAAAGTTGCCATGGAAAATAGGGTAATTGATTGAAGTACACAGCACAATGCCCAACTCTTCCTGTGCACTCAGCACACGACAGGTCCAACCCCTTTGTCTTTCTGGGTTTTTCCTGGTTCATCTGGATGGTCCCCACTCAGCTTTATAGTGTACCTGTAAAACAGACTAGGATGTTCCCAGGATGGAAAGACTATTTGTTGGGGGACTGAGAACTTCTCCAGATTGGTGGACGGTCCAAGAAAGGAGCCTTGGTGAAGGGGATGGATCCCACTCCAGCGTGTGAAGACCATTTCCCGCATCGAAGAGGCCCTCGGAGGGGACCACTCCAGTTATTGACACAAGAGTCCTCGACAGAGGGGTCGGTATGTCCCAGGCCCAGGTAGGCACCTACGGCTGATATCTGGGGCTACCTTCCACAGAGAGCCTATTTTTCCAGGGAAGTACCAGGCTCTTCAACTCAAGGCAAAGAGGAAAGAAACCCCAAGCATCCCGTTCTCATCCTACCAAGAGAAAACATACCTGCTGCGGGAAAGGGCGAGCTCGAGGTGTCACGGCTGCTAAGAAACAGGGCAGGATCTGGGACCAAGTCTGGTTCACTTTGAGTTTGGTTATCTTCTTATAAAACAATGAATTTTAACCAAGGTGATCTTCATTATTCATGGCTTGTTGTTCAGTCACTAAATCATGCCTGATGCTTTGCGAGTCCATGGACTGCAGCATGCCAGGCTTCTCCATCCTCCATTATCTCCCAGAGTTTGCTCAGATTCGTGTCCATTGAATAGGTGATGCTATCTAACCATCTCATCCTTTGCCGTCACCTCTCCTTTTGCTTTCGATCTTTCCCAGCCGCAGGGTCTTTTCCAATGAGTTTCCAATGACTTTTCACATCAGGTGGCCAAAGTATTGGACTTTCCGGTTCAGCATCAGTCCTTTCAATGAATATTCAGAGTTGATTTCCTTTAGGATTGACTGGTTTGATCCCCTTGCAGTCCAATTCACAGTAGTTATAAAGACTCCTGAATATTGAAGACTGAACCCCAGCTCCTGGAGAAATGCACAATTAGATTCTTGTGAGTCTTTTTTTCTGTCAATCAGAAATCCATTTACATGTGATTCTGCTCAGATAGATTTTATTTAGTATATATTGTTGACTTATTAACGTTAAACTATGCCCAACAGCGCTGTAACTCAGAACCAAATAAAGCATATTTAATACAGGTTATTTTTTCTATACAGCACATCACAGCCTTCTTGAGCTTAAGAACACAGGACAGGACTTTAGCACCCCACGCTTAGGGATCATTTAAACAAAACCACCAACAAAAGCCAAGATGCAAAATCTGGCATTAAATAGACCACAGAAGGGACACATTACAAAAGCTGAAAGAGAAGGAAGGCAAAGTATCATCTTGTTTGAGGCACACATCAGGCAACGCAATCTTTTGCTGCTGTGTACACCCACAAATGACTGATGAAGCACTGTATGTATTGATTTGGGAGTTACAAATAAATTTTAGCAAGTAGGTGAATTTGCAAATACAGAATCTACACATACTGAGCATCAACTGTAATTTATCATCCATGCCAAGACATTTTTTTATGAGTGAAAAGAGTTGCTACTACCAATTATACCAGGACAACTTGTATAAACTGGAACTGTCCCAAGCAAACCAAGATGTATGATCACCCTAATTTTAGCCTTTGAGGCCCCTTTGAGAATCTGATGAAAGCCATGAGCACACACATTTTTTTGCAGACAATCCCAAGGAATTCACAGACTCCAGGGTTCCTTGGGTTACATATCCGGCCCTAAAAAGCAATAAAAAACAATAATATGCAAACCATAATATGGTAAAAGTATGCCTAAAACTTGAGGCTAAAATAATGATGGGATAAGTTTAAGTAGAGGGACCCCCCCCACCTCGCCCCACCACCGCCAGGATCTTAGGCATTAATAGACAAAGTCACTATTGATATACACTTGTCTACCAGGGTTCCTGCCTCCTTGTCATAGATACAAATTCATTCCAAATTTGAATTCACACACCATGAATCTGGGCAGGGAAAGGAATGAAAACAAGTCATGAGGGATCCTGAAAGTTTGACATGGGTGTGCTCAAAGCGTTAGTTACCCACTATCCCTCTGCCAAATGCCCCATCTTCAGCACTCACACAGACGGCCAGGCGTGGAGACCATCTGCCGCAGAAGAGGACCCAGCCAGAGATCATTTGGACTCACTTAGTAGAGAAACAAAGAAAGTTTCCCCACCCCCATAGCCTGGGGCCTGGAACTAAAGACCACCAGAATGTTAACTGACATCCCTACCACCCCATACCTCACCTCCACAGAGGAAAAGATGGGAACCGTGGCCACTGACGAGAGCCCTAAATAGCTCTGAAAATTTACAGCTCCAGTGTGATGGCTTAAAGCCTGGCTGGTTGAACGGGGTCTGGAGCTGCTATCTTGAATGCCGTATCGCACTCCTACCCTCACCGCTCACTTCCTCACTTGGAGGAGCACAGCTGCCCAGATGTGTGTTTCCCATTAACTCCGCTGGCTCTAGTCTGGAATAAAGGGGACATTTTCATGCCAAATTAAAAACGACTTGGAAATGTGCATTGTGTTGGGAGAACTGGCCTTTTGAAAGGGGTAGAAAAATGAGGGAAGCTGATTTCGTCACCCGCCTGCAGACAAGAAATCAAAGCATACCCTTCCCGTGAAGCGGGCAGGCCACCTCTGCTGGTTCCCCTTTACAGACTGCGTTAGCATCTCCATTATTCACCCCCAGGGTGGGATAAAGCACGGTGCAAAAGCGAAGATCTTTAAACTGACTGAGTGCCCGTTAAGCACATTAATAACATCCACCATCACGAGTCTTACCAACATAATTTCCGACTTCAAGCCGGGTGTGAAAAAAAGGGAAATCATCTGAGTTTATCAACCAACCTTAAGTGAGAAGAGATTGTGGGATGATGGGGGAAAGAACAGCTGGTGGAGAAGATTTCAGAACACTCAACCATTATTTGGCTACTTAATTTCCCTCCCCCATAACCCCTGTCACTAGAGGGAATGGGCTGAGCCAATCTGACCTTAAGAGGGTTTTTCTGGTGTTTATTATTTTTTAACTGAGGTATAGCTGATTTACAATATTGTGCTAGTTTCAAGGGTACAGCAAAGTGATTCAGTGATGCATACACTCATACAGAGATTTTTTTTTCAGACTTTTTCCTTTAGAGGTTATTATAAAATAATGAGTATAGTTCTTCACGCTAAACAGTAGGTCCTTATTGGTTATCTATTTTATATACAGTAGTGTGTATATGTAAATCCCCAGCTCCTAATTTATCCCTCATTTCCTTCCCCATTTGGTAACCATGAATTGGTTTTCCATGTCTGGGGGTCTATTTCTGTTTTGTAAATATATTCATTTGTATACTTTTTTCTTAGATTCCACCTATAAACAATATCAAATGACAAATGTCTGTCTCTGTCTGATTTATTTCACTTAGTATGATAATCTCTAGGTCTATCCATGTTGCGGCAAATGACATTTCATTATTTCTCATGGCTGAGTTATATGTATGTATGTGTATAAATATAATATATGTGTGTGTGTGCACATGTATGTTCAGTCACTTCAGTCATGTCGACTCTGTGACCCGTGGACCATAGCCCACCAGGCTCCTCAGGAATGAGTTTTCATGCCCTCCTCCAGGGGATCTTCCCAACCTAGGGATGGAACCCATGTCTCTTAGGTCTCCTCCACTGGGAGGCAGGTTCTTTATCATTAGCACCACCTGGGAAGCCTATATATATATTTTTATATATATAATGTCCATTGGCAGATGAATGGATAAAGAGGATGTGAAATTCAGCCTGGGAGATCAGGGTGTCTGTGCTACAAGAAGTCATACAAGGTTCAGCTGTAAAATAAAGCAAATGATTTGAGAAACGGATCTTGGGTTTGTGTCAGTGCTACAGCTGCCTGCTCTAAACTGTGTGTTTTGAGGGGCAGGTATGGTGTCAGCAGAAGGAGGTTTTAAAAATAATCAAGGGTACCACTTCCTGAAGGACTGGGTTCCAGGCAATTCACATGTCTGAATTCACCCCCTTTCCATGGCTCTCCAAAATGAGTGTTGCCATATCCATTTCACAGATGAGAAAACTGAAGCTTAGAAAGGCCAACGGTTTATCCTGGGACCCACAGCTCCATGTGGACAGGCTGGGATGGAAACGAAAAGTGTGAGCACTCAGAAAGATGTGTGCTTCACCTCTCCTCTGCTGTCTGAGCTGATGTAAGAAAGTACATGTGTGAAAAGAGGGAGGGCAGCTGGAGAAAGATCTGTGTATTTGCCACCTTGGAACAGAAGAGGTTTTGGCAAAGCCTGACCCAGCAGCCCAGGTCAGGAGCTTGGGTCTTACAGCCATGTGGGGTCAGAGGGGCCTAGCGAGCTGCCTCCTTGCCCCTCCTCTCACGGCCCACGCCTCGGGACACTCTGCCTGTCTCCTCCTCGCCGCCCTCACTGGCTGGGACTGGGACCAATTTGTGGGTACCATCGGTGCCCTAAGGCAGTGTCTGAGTCATCTTCTCTGATGCTACAGAGAAAAGAAAGGAGGAGCCAGCCACCTCCCAGGAGCCTGGAGACACGGGGAGAAAGGGCAGTGATGGATGGAGGCCAGCACACAGAGGTCACTCCTCCTCTGGCTGTCTTCAGCCCAACTCTTCCCCAGGGGCCTCTCCCCCATGAGATCATCTCCCACCACCAGTTTCAAAAGGACGCTCACTCAGGGACGGGCCTTCCTTCTTTTGAGACTTGTGAACCTAAGGGCCTCCACCCTCTGCTAGCTCCCCGGTATTCCAAGGACAAACTCCAGGTAGAACTCAGCAGGATTAGGGCTAGTGAAGCGCCTAGGTCTTTTTGCACCAACCCAGGTGATGGGTTCTATTTGCTTCCAAACTGGACAAATGCCCATGGACCTCTGAAGCCATAACAGGAGGCAGATCAGGAAAGCACGATGGAATTAGCCTGAGGGATTCTGCCTGGTGCAGGAACGCAGCACCCCCACTTCCAGCTGCGGGACTGTGGGGAGGTCACCTCATCTTCCTGAGACACAGCTTCATGACACCTTATAGAAGTGGAGTAAACGAAATGCTTAAAGGGATTTGTAAGCTGGAACACAACAAAACGTTCACCGTTGTTGTCATTAACATTCAACTAAAATGATGTGAGGGGTAATGACCTAAAATGCCTCACTGTGTGGGACATGAACGTTGAAATAGCACTGTGTGCCATCATTTCCTCTAAACCTCACAAGAGTTCCGGGACAGTTACTATTCTCCCTTTCCTTTTCTTTTTTTTTTTTAATTTTTATTGGAGTATAGTTGATTTATAATGTTGTGTTAGTTTCTGCCTTACAGCACAGTGAATCAGTTATACATATATTATGCATACCTCCACTCTTTTTTAGATTCTTCTCCTGGATAGGTCATTACAGAGTACTGAGTAGCAGTCCCTGTGCTATACGTAGGTCCTTATTCATTATCTATTTTATATACAGTAGTGTGTGTAGTTCAATGTCAACCTGCCAATGTATTTCTCCCCTGCTTCCCACTTGGTAACCATAAGTTTATTTTCTATATCTGTGGCTCTATTCTTGTTTTATAAATAAGTTCATCTATGTCACTTTTTAGACTCCCCCTCTAAGCTATGTCATATGATATTTGCCTTTCTCTGTCTGACTTACTTTACTCAGTATGATAATCTCTAGGCCCATACGCGTTGCTGTAAAAGGCATTGCTTCATTCTTTTTTATGGCTGAGTAATAGCCCATTGTATATATGTACCACATCCTCTTTATCCATTCATCTGTCAATGGACACTCAGGTTGCTTCCCTGTCTCCTGGCTATTGTAAATAGTGCTGCAATGAACACTGGAGGGCGTGCATCTTTTTGAATTACAGTTTTCTCTGGTTATATGCCCAGTAGTGGGACTTCTGGATCATATGGTAGTTGTACTTTTAGTCTTTTAAGGAACCTCCATACTGTTCTCCATAGTGGCTATACCAATTTATATTTCCACCAACAGTGTAGGAGTGTTCTCTTTCCTTCCCATCCTCTCTAGCATTTGTTATTTGTAGATTTTTTTGATGATGGCCATGCTGACCAGTGTTAGGTGATACCCCGTGGTAGTTTTGATTTGCATTAATCTAATAATTAGAGATACTGAACATCTTTTCATGTGCTAGTATTCTCTCTTTTCTACAGATGAGAAAACCAAGGCTGAACTAGGTTAAGCACTTTGTCCAATATCATATAACTAAGTTCATGGCAAAGCTGGGATTGGAACAAAATTACGTCTGCCTGGAATGATACATAATTATTCCTTATGCAAAAAAAACACACAAAAGTGGGGAAGGACAGCCTGGGTTTGCTTTCCTCCCTCAGTGGTGGGTCCGTCACTGGTCAATTGCTACACTTAGCAATTGAAAAATTGAAACAGTTTTTGAGAAAAAAATCTGCAGTATCAAAATCATAAATGTATAAAGCCTCAAAGCCAACAATTCACCTCCAGGAACTTATCTCAAAGAAACAGTCAGGTAGGTGAGCACAGGATACGCATCAAAGCTGTTCCATTGCAACTTTCCCTATAAAAAGCAAACACTGGAGAAAACCAAAATGCTCCTTGTTAGTCCAAAAACAAATTTTTTTATCATGATATGTGCATGCTATGGAACAGCAAGCAGCCATTAAAAAGAATGAATGACTCTGCTTGTACTGATGGATGTATATCCACATTGTTAAATAAATAAAGCAAGTTGAAAACAACATGAATAATAGAATCAACCACCTTTGTTTCAAATACAAGAAAGGGAAAAGAAAAGGAAAAAGACTCAGATCGAGGCCCATCTCTTGGGCCTCAGATGGAGGCCAGGCTGCCCGGGGGCCTATGATTTCAGGGAAGAGGAGGCAAGTAAAAGGAGCTGCAAGGGGATGCCCTTGAGTTCTCTTTTCTGAACATCATTAAAATCTGATTTTGAGATTTCCTAAAGATATCCTGAGGCCTATGCAAGATACCAACAGTGCAGATTACAAAATTACAAGTATGATTATCCTGCCCCACTGACTGAATTGCTCCAACTCTGTACTTGTATGTATGAGTTTACATAATGTACTGAACAATTGTATATACATACCCCCAGGGGAAGAATATAAACCATCAAACTATTAACACTGGCTACTCTAGGGAGGGATGTGGGACACTTCTGTGTTTTTACTTTTTATATTCCTCATTATTTCAAATTTTAACAATGTATTATTTGGTCATTTTTCTAATTTAAAAAACTTAAAGGTTAAAAGCCACTCATTTAGGCATAAATAGAAGAAAATTAGAAAAAACAAACAAACAAAAATTACATGCAGTCATTGTCTTCAAGTTGCAGAAACTAACCTGGACCTCTCACCATCCAAACCTCACCAGACCAAATCCCAATTACGTACAATATGGCACAGCAACGCCTTCCAGACCAGGTTGATGCGGACTGGGGTGAGGAATTGGCTTATTTTGTTTACAGTCCAGGACAGTACTATGCTCATAGTATGTAATATGTACAATGCTCATATTATACATTCTATAAAAAATTACTAAATGTAGAACGAACAGAGAAGAACTCAGGATATACACAGAAAGGCAATTTTACTTGATTTAAGCAATTGAGATGAGGAGGCCAAACTGTGACCAAACACCAATACTTTTGAGTGCAGTTAAGACTGGTCTGTAATTAGCATATCAAATGTTTGCCTACCTGTAACCACTTCTAAATTGCTTGTACACATTTGCTCATCAAATATCTATTAAAGCTCCTAAAACCAGTCCTTGCCCCTCAGGGGCTTCAATCAAGCAGTACAAGTGGACCTATAAATTCAGTGTTTGAAAATGCTACTTGTTAACAGACATAGCCCTGGGCAGGGTTGCAATCCTGGTTCTGACTTCACAGTCATGACCAGCTGTGTGAACTGCTTTGGCCTCTCACCCTCCTGAGCTATCAAAATGGCAATGCTAGAGCAAGATATTGTCTTGAAATATTATAATATCAGTATGCTCCTGAGACTAGATTCTCATTTAAGAAATCCAGGAGCTCTGGACCCTAGCTCCAGACACAAACCACTAAACCTCACTCTCAGGCCCCTTCAGCTCAAAACTGGGGCTACTACGCATGCTGATCTTTGTCCCTGCAGTCTCACCAGGGTCCTAGGACTGCAAGTCACCCTTTCCTGAGGGCTCCAAAGTTCGCCCAATCCAAATGAACACTGATCTCATGTATGTAAGTTTTCCTGGAGATTCACGGGAGCCTTGCACAGGGGAAGAACACTGTAAGGATCAAGAGCACAGTCTCTAGACTTAAGATCTGGTTCCAATCCCAGCTTCCCCACTTACTAGCAGAATGACCTGGAACATGTTGCTGAATCTCTCCAGGCCTCAATTTCCCCTTACATTAAATAGGTATAGGAATAACATCCATCTTGGGTTCAGTGCCTGGCAAGTCCTTAACACAGTGCCAGGACCAGGGTAGGTGTGGTGGGAATAGTAGTTCTTAACGAGTGAGGGAAGATAAAGTGAACAGGATTACAGGGTCGGATGGGGGATGTGAGGCCCAGCAAAGCAAAGGTGACTTTGGAAGCATCCTCTCAGGAACCGTGGTTACTGTTTCTTCCACAGGTGGGTTGGGGGCCAGGGGAAGATGGGATGCTTGTGAAGGGGTGATAGAGCTCTAGCTTCCTCAGGCTGTCTGCTCCTCTGATTGCAGTGTATTTCTCTCTTGTGTCCATCCTGGGACACAGCACCTCTTGCATCCATTCCCTGGAACCTGGTTTGTTGCAACAGTGAATCAAAATCAATACCACCCTTGTTAACAACTCCCACCTGTGTAAGTCAGTCTCAGACCCCTCCCAAACCCCAAACCAAATCTTGGCTGCTCCTTCAGGATGATTACTCCAGAGTTAACCAAAAAAGACCATTTCCCGATAGTGTTATAACCTTCGGGTCCTAGGCTGGTGATGGAAATGTGCAAAGGCATTATGTTGGAATCACCAGTTCTAAACTCTGGGATCCCCCAAGCCCAAATTAGCTGCTGCCTGTTGCAGTGGCCTCAGCCCACCGGGCCATCTACTCTTAACAATTTCGCCTTGCATCTAACTCAGCCTGTTGGGAGAGACTGAAAAGTCAAGATCCTTTCACTTTGTTTTCATTTTCCCAAGCAGCTCAGATCTAACATGAAAAGTGCAATAAACGGGGAGTATCAGTGCTCTCTGAAAATATCACTTCACAAGTGAAAATCTATCCAAACAACCAGTTGTAGAGGTTTACCCTCCTCAAAAATGCAGCTGTCACCAAAAATACATTGGCGATCTCTCGCCTCCTTCCCTCTGCCTCTCTCCCTTCCTCCTCCGTCCAGCTCTCCCTGTCTTGCAATTTAGCTTTAATTGCCCTGTCAGCTCTAAAGGCGGCTAATTGACGCCTTTTATTCCGCGTTCAAACTCCTCGGGAAGAAAGGAGCTCGCGTCCCTCCAGCCCCCCAAGCCTAGAGCGGCGTGGGGCGGCCGATTTAGCACGCCTGTCTCCCCGCGAACCGAGCTGGGTGCTGCGCGCGGGGGGCGGGTGGAGGGAGCCGCGGAGGCGGGGAGGGGGCTGGGCGGGGGTTGGCGCGTCTATTTTTAGTGAGGGTTTTATAGAGTGGATCCCTGTGGCTTGGCTCCACACTGAAATATTGTCCTCGTCTCAATGACATAAACACAGGGCAACTTGGAGACCTTGGCGCCAGCCCTGGCCGGAGCCTGTGAATGGGCAGAACGGTGGGACGGACTGAGCGAGAACCCCGCTGTAATTACAAATAAATCCGCCCCCCGCCCCCAGCCCTGGCTCTCCCAGCGCCCTTAATACCGCAAAAAGCCTCGGCTTTTGTGTAAATAAGACGAACCCAAGTTACTGAAAGGCCTACCAAGAGGCAGCTAATGGCATAATGACTTGGGTAAGCTTCGGTTAAAAAGGAGGCATTCGAGAATTAATTAAACGGCCATCGCCATCAGAGCGGGCCAGGCAAAGGCACGGATGGAAGGCCCCGCTGGCTCCTGGAGTAGATCCAGGTCGCTGTCCTCGCAGATCTTAGAGCATTCAGACCTGGCCCGGCTCCTCGACACATCGCATCTGATAAATTGGAACCAATTAGCACAAGGTCTCTCAATACGATTCTCTGGAATGTCCCAGACCGGGCTGGATGGAGCTGTTGCTCCGGACTGCCTCAGACATGGAGCCACTCTTTCCAAAGCCTATTTAAATATAGCCTTGCTTCCCTCCAAATGTAATCCCAACCCTCATTTTTATCCTTGGAAACTTTGGGGGGGGGGGGGATGGGAGGCGGGGGTGCGGAGGGGGTTTTGCATAGCCCCTATCCCCCACTCCGGCAACCCAGTAAATAAATAAACGATTACACCGAATTCCATTTGAAGTTGTCAGTCCCGGAATGGAACTTTCATCCCATTATGAATTTCATGGGTGAGACGTTCAGACTTTGAATGTGGCTGACGCCTCCATTGAAAGGCCCTAATTGCAGTTGTAGGAACTGCCTGCAGACACCACACTGTACACACCATCGCATTCCTGCGAAGAAAGAGCATCCTATGAGAGCCGCCCAAGGCCTCCCCTCAAGGCAGCAGGATTGTCAAGGTTTCACTTAAACTTTAAACCAAAGTTGCCCTATCGAAGGGCCAGGTGCTAATTTGGGATTTTGAGGTCGGGCAGCTTTGCCCTGGCTGACAGGGCTCTTACTATGCCCAGGGGGCTGGCTGCAGTGGGCCTCCGGAGCACCGGGAAGGGAGCCTTTCCATCCATAGGGACTCCTGAAGGACGGCTTTTATTTTCGGATGAACGTCCTCTGAGCCGGAGTGCCCGCCTACCTGAGTCAGGAAGGCCCCCTCCGGGAGTGCCCAGGGGAGGGGAGTCCCCCATCCACCCGGTGTCCAGTGACCCCTGATGGGGACCGAGCCAGAGAAGAGGGGCGCGGGACAGGGAGCTGTGTGGGAAGAAGTGCCGCGCCCTCCTTGCTGGACGTCAAGGGCGCGTGTACATGTGTGATCAAATGCTCGTCATGTGACATTCACCGTTTTAGCCATTTGTAAGCGGCATCAAGTACATCGTCACTGCGTCCCACCTTCACCATCATCTGTCTCCAGAACTCTTTTCTTCTCCCCAAACTGAAACTCTGTAGCCAGTAAACTTTGACTCGCTCTTTCTCCTGCTCTCTCCCTTGACAACCACCATTCTGCTTGGCCTCCATGACTTAGATTACTCTAGGTACTGCGTGTAAGTGGAATTACGCAGTATTTGTCCTTCTGTGATAGAACTTGTTTCATTCAGCATAGTGTCCTCAAGGTTCATCCACGCTAGAGCATATGTCAGAATTGTCTTCCTTTTAAAGGCTGAGGGATATTTCATTGTATGTATCCACCACATTTTGCTTATCCATTCTTCTGTGGATGAACAGCACTTGGATTATCCCTACTTTTTGGCTATTGTAGATAATGCTGCTGTGAACATGGGTGTATGTGTGTTGCAGTCCCTGCTTTCAGTCCTTTGGGATATATACTCAGAGGTGAAATGGCTGAATCTTATGGTAACTCTATTTTAATTTTTTAAGGAACTCCAATACTGCTTTCTATAGCACTTCCATCATTTTACAGTCCCACGAGCAGTACACAAGGGTTCCAGTTTCTCCATATCTGTGTCAACACTTCTTTTCATTGTGTGTATATACATATAATGGCCATCCCAGTGAGTACAAAGTGATATCTCATTGTGGTTTGGGACACCAAAGATTTGTTTCTGTTTTATGTTTGTTTTGGTAGCTCTCATCCTCTTTCTAAAAAATAAAAATGCATTTAAACACCCACCAAGTAGATCACCCTTTTCTTCCCTCTCCCCAAAGATAACCACTGTCTCCAAGTTGGTGTGTATAATTCCCATTATAAGCTTTACCACATATGTTTGCATCCATTAATAATTTATACTACTATTTTGTAAGTCACCTTGAATTCCATTTTTGTGTCTCTCCTCACCACCACTTTCCATATTTATTAGTTGTGTAAGGAACATGAGAAGCAGAATCCTAGATGAAATAAAAAGGGGCAATCAAGAACAGACCACAAGTTTGGGGTTGGGCAGAGTTAAACCACAGCTCTGCCACTTTCTATCTGGGTGACCTTGGTCAAGTCTCTTGACTCCCTGAGTTTTAGTGTCCTTGCTTATACACTGAGATGTTTTGAAGGCTACATGACATAACAAATATAATGCCATGTACCACGCACACAGCAAGAGCTCCTCCGGGAAGAGAGCAGAAGAAGAGAAAGAGGTTGCCATCAATTTTCTTGCCAAGCTGGGCCTCTGCCCTGCTGGCACTCACGCAGAGCACCCACTGACTCTTCTTGCCCACATCTTCACACTGCCATGAGGCAGGACAGACCATCTGCAGAAGCCTAAGATTCGCCCTTTCAGAAACTGGCAATGTAAGTTATGAGAGTGAGGGTCCCCCCTCTCCCCCTCCTCACCCCATCCAGAAAGCAGCGGCAACTGGAGGGAAGTGAGGAAGGAGGAGAGGGACGCCTGAACTGTTCTGCCAAGTCACCCTCCTCGGGGGAGGACATTGAGCTCAGGCCCGGAGCCTGGCTGCAGAAACTGTAATCCAATACCTTAATCCATTTCTTCTTCAAAGCGTTACCCTGCATGCCAGGTGGACAGAGCCTGGGTGATGCTGAGCTGCCCCTGAGAAGCTCATGCAGCGGGCTGTGTCATTCAGGCTGGGAAAGAATACCCGGAGGGGTGCCTCTGACCAGGTTATCTGGACAGTTGGGGCTATGGAGTGACAGCTTCGAGGACCTAAAGGATGTTTGAGGAATTGCACCTCGTCGGTGCTGACAGTGAACCTAGCCATTGATCCAGCCACCCCCAGTGAGTGTTGACGGAGCCAGATGCTGTGCAAAGCTCTTCGGCTACACAAAGGAGAATCAGATACGAGGGGAGCCTACTCTTCAGAGAGATTAGTGCTCTTCTGCCCTTTTGGAAACTCTTCTGAATCCACCTCTCCAAGAAGACAGCATGGACTGGGAGCAGTAGGGGCAGAAAGGAGAGAAAAGAGTTCCCAGAAGCACTGGCTGCTAGGGTCTCAGGGGTGGCGGGTGGAAGACTCCACCATCTTCCCTTCCAAGGGCATGGGCTGAGTTCAGCCTGACATGTCACAGCAGCTGTGCCTCCCCAGAAAGAGCTGGGATCACTCAGCTACTCCCGACCCCCAGCCCAAGCTGCAGCTTGCTGGGACGGAGCCAATCTCGCCCCACCCTCTGCCCGGCCCAGGCTGGCTTGTGCTGCCAAAGACAGCAGAACTCAAGATACTGAGCTGCTAATTTGTGAGGATTCAGGCTGCTAAAGGTGTTGGTACAACAACCAGGCTGTCTCCAGTTCAGCACAGGCAAGTTATTGGTGTGCACCAGTTAAATAATAAAGCATCTATTTTGGGCAAGTTGGTCTTTTTATTTTCTAGATACCTACGAGGGACCTAGTTTATAAGAAAAGATCCAACAGGGAATTCCCTAGCTGTCCAGTGGTTAGGGCTCAGTGCTTTCACTGCCAGGCCTTGGTTCAATCCCTGGTTGAGGAGCTAAGAGCCTGCAAGCCAAGCAGGATGACCAAATAAATAAAAAAGATTAAACGTAAGCCACTGCAGTCTGGGTTTGCCGCATTCATTCAGAGATGGGCAGTTTTCCCCACCACAGTCTCCTTTTATGCACTACCAGGATCCATCTGAATTGCTTTTTGTCCCCAGAAGCAATTCACAAGTTCCGGAAGCCATTCATTTCACTAGTCATCTATGGTACGCCAAACACAATGCTAGGTACCAGGATTAGAGAGATGAACTCCCATAAAGAGCTTGAGACGAGTAGTCAAGACAGACAAATGCCTAGAATGGATTACCATCTGGTAATCCACAACCTAAAGGAAGAGCTCCTTGATGACACAGGAGATTCGAGGAGGGAGCAATTCGTTCTGCCCAAAAGGAATCAAGAATGGAGGAGGCCATGCTTCAGCCGAATCTAGAAGGCTGCAAATGATCTTGCAAAAGAGAGAGCGTAGACAGAAGCTATAATGATGAGACAGAGAAGGCGATGTGGAGAGACGTCTGAGGAGTTCTCTAAATAGAAGGTGGACAGCAGAGTGGGAGAGAAACAGGCAGGGAAAAGGTAGATCAAGGTTAGATCGGAAAAGGCCTCCGATGTCATCATGTTATCCGGAGGATAACCAAGAGAACCCTTAAAAGCTTTCGAACAATTGTAAGTCATTCCATTTCTATATACGAGTTCATTTCAGCCTGTTTCTCCTTCAAGAATGCCAAGACTTTGGGAGAAATGAGAGGGGCACTTCAGGGCAGTTCGGCAGGAAGCTTCCTGCCTGGGGCGGGCCAGTCCTGTTGGCATGCCCTCCTTCTCTGCGGGAAGCTGGTGAGAGATGAGGGTCTCACCTAGGACCCCGAGGGCTGTGGATGAAGGAGAGGTGCTATCAGGGATAAGGCAGAGACCTCACAATCCCCCACCTCACAACCCTTCACGGCCCTGTGGTCCCTAAAAGAGGACAAGTGTCTCAAAGCTCGCCCGGCTGTCAAAATATTTAGAAAAAGCATATTGAAATCACACATAGAACAATAGGACTATCTCAGAAGTAAACATCCACGCTGTTGAAGCAGCCTAAGCCATAAACATTTAGTTTCGAATGTAGCTGCCTCTCCTTCTGGGCTAGGGGCTTGAAAGAAAAGCAGAGTTCTATAAAATGGGATCTGCCAGGATTTTCTTAACCCTGTGGCAGGATAATTACGATGCTTCTTATTACATTTAAAGGCTCATCTGTGGTGACTCAAATCCTCCAGGAGGTAAGGGAGGCAGCTTTGCATTTTTCTCAATGTATTTTGCTGAACCGCTGCTGTAATTCACTTTTGAAACACAGCGAAGTGAAAATGAGGTTGGAACCACAACCTTGCCTCATTACCAGCCCGCCCCCTCCCTGCCACCTCCGGGCACTTCAAGGGCCCTTCTCCCAGCATTTTAGGGATTATCTTTGCGAGTTTAATCAAGCTTTACATTAACTAGTTAACATGGTTAGGCATTTGTGTAAGGAGAGAAACCCTTGTCTGAAATTGTAGCGTATCAGATCCTTTTGTAGCGAGGTAGGGAGCAGACCCAGAGGCCCAAGTATTGGACTTAGCTCCAACCTTATCCATCTATCTACCATGGATGGGGAAATTTTTTAAATATATATGCATATAAATAATTTATAAAATTATTTTTTTCCCTAAAAATCCTATAAATAATGAATCATATCTTAGAAAAGTCTTGTGTTGAAACACAAATATACCGACCAACCATGCTGGTGAAGGACTGGCCACTGTCTTATATACTTTTATTTGTATTTTAATTAATGTTTACTTACAATCTTAACTAATTGTGCTGAAGAAAAGGTTGGAAAATCATTGTGACAGGTGGGAGATGCCTGATGGTTAGAAGGTAAGGTAGGAACCCGTTTTATAAATTTGCAAAGATTGTTTTTATAACTTTGAAGCTTCTTTTCAATTACTATGGGTATGTTTTGTGAGTTACAATAATGAAATGTCATGATTTTTTTCCTTAATTAAGGGCATTTTTTAATGAAGCTGGGTAACGATTCTAAGGTGAAACCTTAGATATAAGAAAAATAAAAGCAGCTGGGGGTTTCAGAGACATTGTTTGTCTTGAGAGTGATGTGAGAAAGCTTGATCAAAAGCCTCATTTTACTACAGTCATGCTCCATTATGGAGGGGAGGACTGTGGGTAGGCTGGGGGATGGGGCGTTTGAAATGAGCCCTCTCCCAGATCTGACCAGATTGTCAAAAGTCACTGGCCAGAGTAAATCTCCCTTGCCTTCTGGTTGATACTGATGACCTCTGGAGGAAGCTGGATATGGATGGGTCAGACTAAGGGAACAGTTATGGACCAACTTAGGAAGAAGGCCCCATTGAGCCCACAGCTCTGAGCTAAGAAGCCTCTCCCTACCTCTTGAGATAATCTCAGAATCAAAAATGACGTTGGGACGCTCCCTCATCTCTATGGGCCTCATCTGTCCCCATCTATAAAATGAGGATTTAATCACTCCTACTCCAAGAAGTTCCTGTTAGATGTAGATAAGAAACTATTTATAAGGCACATGATAAACTTTTGGAGGGCTTCCCTGGTGGCTCAGTGGTAAAGACTCCACCTGCCAAGGCTGGAGATGTGGGTTCAATCCCTGGGTCAGGAAGATCCCCTGGAGAAGGAAACGGCAACCCACTCCAGCATTCTCTGGCTGCCTGGCATGTGAAATCTTAACTTCCGCAACTAGGGTTCAAACTCTACCCCCTGCACTGGAAGTCTTAACCATTTGGCCACAGAGGAAGCCCCAAAGGAAATGGCAACGCTCTAGTATTCTTGCCAAGAAAACCCATGGACAGAGGAGCCTGGCAAACTGCAGTCCATGGGGTTGCAAAAGAGTCGGATACGATTTAGCAGCTAAACAACAACAAAAACTTCTGGCACGTGTTAAATTCATAGTCCTGTTTCTAAGACCGGCAGCTGGGAGAGAAACCCTCTCTTGTAGTCACTTGGGGACTCTGTCCCCCAATCCCTCAACTGAGGTGACATGCTTCCAGTCGCCAGCCCCCACCCCAAACTCATTCCAGACAGCAGGGTTTAGATCAAGCCTGAGATTGGGTTTTGGTGCATTTTAGTTTAGTTTTGTTTTTCAGCCCAGTGGTGGGTTTTGATGAGGGTATCACTTTATTTTGAAAACAATCTGATTTCTCTGTAGATGCCGGAGATGGGAGATTAAAGTGTCATGAAACAGTGCCTATCGCATACTTACAGGCCTGCGTACATACACTCTCATCTGCACACAAAAACCTCCTCAAACAGGCTTCTTTCTCCCTCACCTCACCACCACACAGGAGCGCTGAATCATTTAACTAACGCTGAAACAAAGATCCTCCTAGAATAGGAGTCAGCCCTGCCCCACAGCCCAGGGCTGACTTCAAAACTCTTTTCAACATGAAGAACCTTAAATGCCATTTCCAGCTTTACTTGTGCCTGACAGTCACTTTGGGGCAAGTCATTGCCTCTCAGTGCACTGATTTTAATCTTTCGCTGACTTTTCCTTAAATGCAAAAATGTTTTTTGATTGCACTCTCTTTTTAAGCCGATTTACATACAAAGACATAAAGTGGAAAGCTCTCTCCCCTTCTCAACTCACCCACTTACCCCACTCTTCAGAGGTAATCATTACAATTAATGAGTTATATTTTAGAGATTTTCCCCTGCACATAAACCCTTCATAGAGAATAAAAACAAGGATTCTAGGGCTGAACCAGTCTAGACCTTGATCAGAATAAAGTTTTGGGTTTTTTTTAATAGAGGCTGTCTTAAAATATTGAGGACCTGTGATCACCATATTCTTTCAAGTATTTCTAAATTCAAGTATAGTTCAAATTGGATTTTTAAACTGCTTGAGACCCTTGATGGCCCACGATAAGCCCCTAGTCTTCCCGTCATTAGCCCTCAAACCCCAGCACTTGCCATGGTCAGCTTGTTACAGAATTTGGACCATGTTCCCTCCTCACACTGCCCCGAGTTTCATCCAGCCCATGCCCCCTCCTCACTCCTCAGCCTGAGGAGTGGCCCTTGGATCACTGGACATTGAATTTCCTAAAAAGTTTATTTTTGGATCCTCCCCACCCCCACCGCAGCATTTCTGTGCTTCATCGTGGCAACTGACATCCTGACTTGTAATCTCGTGCTTATTTTTCTTTATTTTCCCAATAGTGTTTGAGAGTATCTGGAATCAGGGTACCTGCCCGGTGACTATATGGAGAAATAAGACCGATGGATGACAGCAGGTAGTCATAGCAAATCATTCCAAGTCTGCACCGATGCTTGGATGGTGAGCAGACAGAGGTAGGGGCTACGAAAAAAATTCAGAGATGTGAGACTTCTGCATTTAGACAGAAACAGTGGCTGGAACCTGTGAATCACCCTACTCACAAAGCAGTGGCTTTCACTGTATTTTTCACTCCATTGAGTTCCTGTCTCCTTGTTATCTTGAGTCTTTGAGGGGATAAGGGAGGCTAGACCATATTATCTCAATAAACATCTATCTGAGGCAGCAGGATGAGAGGATGTGGGGGAGATGTGAGCTTAACTGAGATGGGTGCTTGTGTGTCTGATGGGGGGAGGGCTGTGTGTAAATTCCTCATGGTAAGAGGCTGAGAGGGACTGTCTCCAGGAACCCTTACAGCCTGGGGAGCAAAGGAGGGCCGGCGGGGGTCGGGTGGAGGCTATGGGGAGCATGCGTGGTGTGTGTGTGCGCGGGTGTGCACCCCGGTCTGTCTGTGTGCTGTTGCTCTGTGTGTTGTGATGGGGGAGGTGCACGCCTCAGCAGATGTATCAGTGTCTCTAGCGTGTGCACTCGTGTGGATTCTTAAGGGAGAATGATGGCAAGAGGGAAGCAAGTTCTAGAACAACTAGAGTTTTCGTTTCTGTTATCCGTGACAGTTGCCTTTTCACAGAACAGCATCTCCCTCCTTCCCTTTGGAGAATCCTTTCCTGTGCTGTCCCTGCTGTGGGGGTGGCATTCCATTCATTTCCCTTTTGAAATTTTGGGTCGCCTATGGTAGGAGTCCACAACGCAGAACCAAGTGGTGGTTGATTTTTCAATGTGTGTGTGTGTGTATATTTAGAGAGGGAATGTGTGTGTGTGTGTGTGTGTGTGTGTGTGTGTGTGAGCACGCACATGCACGTTCGCACACAACACAGTGAACCGAGAGAAACGATAAAACAAGATTTCCTTTCCAGATAAAAGCCTCGAGTCCAGAGAGGCCCAGACCCCAGCCCCGGAGAGGCGAGGTGAAGCCCTGCAGAGCCGAAGGCCGCGGCAGACCCAGCGCGCCGGCCGAGGACGCGGCGTCTCCCCCGCCCGCCCCAGGCCCCCCACGCCAGGGCCGGCTAAACACGAGGAGGCTGCTGTCTCCAGGGCTGGGAGAGAGGCGCCCTCGTTAAAACTCAGATAAACAGTTTATCAGGAGATGAATGAACCACCGGGCTCCAGAGGCGCTCCCCTTCCCCAGCGGAGCCGGGCGGGGCGGGGGCGCGGGAGCCAGGCTGGGAAGGGAGGCGCGGTCAGGGCCCAGCGACCTCTCTCGCTGCCTCCCTCGGCCTTTGCTTTAGCTTTGCCGCTCTCTCTGCAAACGCACTGCCCATCTATTTATCCGTGCTCCCACCCCAGCCCACAATCTGGAGTCCCGTTCCCCTCCCAGTCTCCTCTTTCTTGCCTCCCACCCCCTCCCCCCTTCCTATGCTGCTGAGAACTCCTCTGCTGTCGGGAATCTCATCACCGAAATAATCACGCTCAAAATATTAGACTTCATGGCCAAGCTGCACTGGCTGCCGGTCCTGAACTGGCCAGGGCTCCCCCTGCCTCCTGCAGCCTGCCTGGTGCCCACCAAGCTCCCACCCTACAAGCCCCCTCCCCTCTCACGTTCCCCCTGCAGTCAGGACAGGAAAGTGACAAGCCTTGTGGCTGACTTGTCCTCATTTTGCTCAGTCGGGTCAAGCCCAAAGATGCCATCTGGGGTCTCACTGAGAGCAAGCCCATCAAATTCGACATGTAGGGGACCCAAAAGACCATCAGAATCAGAGTGACAATTTTTGTGTGCCTGGGACGATGCGGGGCCTAAAAGTTGTGGACATGCCTTCTCCTCTGCGGTGCCTCCTGTCTCTTGACCCCTCTGTGTCACGGGGCCTCAGAGAGGTGCGGTGATTCACCCAGGGTCACACCGCCGGCAGGTGGCTGGTTTTCCAAAGTCAAGTCCCACGTCCTTTGCATGTCACCCACAGCTTCCTTGGGGCTATGCTTCCATGGCCAAAAAATAAAATAAAATCAAATTATTGAATTGTTTTGAGAATCAGCTGAAAATAAGAAAAGATGCATAAGTAAGTGTCCTCGGGGCCCTGCTGCCTTGACCTGGAGTTGCCAAAGCCATTGTTCAGAAGGCTGCCTCAGCCTCCCTTGACCAGAGCACTTGGCAGGGATAGAATCTTGGGACACAGATCTCCAAGAATGGATTTGCAGTCACGCTGTTGATGAGACTCTTCCCTCATAGGCTGCCAAGACCCAGGGCCCTGGCCAATCCCCCCTGATGTTCGCCTGCTCCCCTTGATCAGTAAACTGAGCTGATAACCATCCCTCCTTTAGCTAATCTCCCCACCACTCACAGCTTCTTTTTGAATACATATACCCACTTTGTCCCCCTTGTCAAGCTCCTTCTTAAATAGAGCAGCAGAAGCATGGAAATGGGTCAGCTGTTGAGTCCCCCCAAGAAATTCCAGCTCCCCACCCCTAAGCTCCTGCAGGCCAGGAGCCATGGAGAACAGCTCAGCTACACACGCTGAGTGGACGGAAAGCAGGCCCAACAGTGTTGGAGGTGATTCCAACAGAAGCTCAGGCCCACCAAGCCCCTCTGGCTCAAATCAGAGATGGTCAATCAAAGGTGGTGGGGTTCCCAGAAGAACTAACATATGTTGGAAATCTATTGCCCACTGTATAACCTGCCCTGGTTACTGAGCTAAGCATAGCCTCCTTTATCTCTATAAAGGATACAGAACACAGTTGTGAGAGGTGTGTATAATCCCCATTCTACAGAGGAGGAAATGGAAGTTTGGAGTTAAGATGCCCATGTTGAGAAGGTAGCCCTGCTGGTGAGTGGCAGGACCAGAATTCTAACTGAGATCCACCTGTTGCGAAGGTTGTCTTTATGCTGAGCATCTCTGTTTATGACAGTTACTCTCCCATTCCCCACACCCCAGCTCTTTTAGCCATCCCTGATATGGTGTGCTTCCTTTCTTTATGCAAACTCAAATCTCCTCCTTTATCTACTCAGATAAATATATCCTTTTTCTTCACCAAGCCCAGCTAAAGTTCAGCTCACTATTAAGATATTGGTAGGAAAAAAAAAAAAAAGATATTGGTAGTACTTAGCTTCTAATAAACAGCATGCCCAGATTCACCCAGTATCTAAGTATATGGGCTACGCTAGTGTAGCAGGGAGTGGGGAAGTGATTGCAGGTGCCCCAAGTGGGGCATTTCAGAACTCCACACTGAAGAAGAGAAAGTGTGGTTTGAACAGAGTATAGCTTATAATTGTTTCAACTTTTTGGGTCATCATGAAAGTGAAAGTGAAGTTGCTCAGTCATGTCCAACTCTCTGTGACCCCATGGACTGCAGTCTGCCAGGCTCCTCTGTCCATGGGATTCTCCAGGCAAGAATACTGGAGTGGGTTGCCATTTCCTTCTCCAGGGGATCTTCCTGACCCAGGGATCAAACCTGGGTCTCCCACATTGCAGGCAGATTCTTTACCATCTGAGCCACCAGGGAATCATCATAATGTATTATAAAATTTCAAACATTCAGAAGATAGCATGAAATTGCAATATTTACCAAAAGTGGGCATGAGTTTTTTAAAAGATTGCAAAACACTGGTCTATGCTCTTAGGGGAATTTAGAGATTTTTTTCCCACACTCTTCTAAAGTTTTCTTCATACACTTACCATATCCCCCTTCACTGGACTGCAAACATCTCGGAAGGGAGCAATTGACTGTGACTTCTTTCTCCTTTGTGTCCACTGCCCCCCCAACCCCGGCCCCGGCCCAGTCTTCACCCAGTGGACATTCTATAAACAGGTCACCCAGTCTATTGTCTGACATGGTTTGTTTTCATTCTACCCGACCTAAATAAAGGACTGAAGGATCTGGGCTGCTTTTCAAACAAAAACAGGTGATCTGAAGGAAAGGAGAGGAGATCAATGGAAGAGAAGACAGCACAAGAAAATGTCACTAACTGGAACCCGCCATCTCGGGAGAGCTGGGCTAGAATTTAACCTTTTGAACTCTTTACTGAAAAATTATTCTCTTAGTTAATTCACAGCAGTGGCAGAACTGTTCTGGAACATTTAATCTTCCTAAGAAAACAAACCAGTGCCAAGCCCCCTAAAGCACATCAAAAAGAAAGGAGTGCTGTTTAAGAGCCTACTGTGTGCAAGGTTCTCGTCCCATATTATTTCAGAATCAATGCAATTCAAGCAACCAGTTAGTTGTTCTTACCTCCTGTATTCCTCAAAGCAAGATTTCCTTGTAGGCAGTACCTTGATTGTCTAATTCTAGATACTGCCTAGATCTGAAAGTTTAAGGAACTGATTTCAGCTGAAACTAGCCATCCCTCCCAGTTGCTGGGGTTTTCCAGAAATACTGTGCCTCGGAACAAAGTGTATTTCCTTAGATGATAAACTTCTGTGTGTGTTTCGTGGGGGTGGGGTGGGGTGGGAGGGAAGCTGCAAAGGTTGAAAGGAAAAAAACAGGTCTTTGGGGAAAGGAACTGGAGTGATTCAGGCTGTCAAAACGAGACTTCTAACTCCACACTGTGGAACGCTGTGAATGCTTGAGTCTTCCACGCCGAGTCTCTGTTGCCCAGCTTTTTCCAGACTCCAATCACAGCCCCTCAAAGGAAACTGAGTTTGAGTGTTTAAGCTTGGATTCAGCCCCTCATTCAAGGAAAAATGACCAGAAGTGTCATTTCAATATCCACCTCCCATCAGAGACAGACTGGTCCTGGAAGAGAAAGCATCATGGAGGTTTATTCAGAACCACGGAAAGGTAGATCCGGAAGAGTCATGTGGTTATGTCGCTAACGCAGAAAGTAAGGTGGCTCTTCCGAGGTTAACACAGCCCCATCAGGGTGGACATCGGGGCAGACCCCGGCCAGGACTCAGGTGCCCTGCCGCCAATTCCTCTTCGGAAGTACGCAGCAGACTCACTCGTCAGCGCGCACGCACACACACGCACATCAGCACGCCCACGTCCACACAACGACGCGGACACTGAAACAAACCCAGTCGGGTCAAGTGGACCGCAGACAAACCCACCTCTGCGGCCCCCCCTCCAGCGCCGGGTGCAGGGAGCGCCGCGGGCCGGCAGAGGGCGCGCCGCCCCCAGGGAGCCGAGCGGCGGCCGCGCGGAGCCGGGCGGGCGAGGGGAGCCCCTGAAGCCGGACGCGCCCCTCCAGCTCGGCCACTCAGGGTGCAGGCCCGGCCGAGGGGACGGGGAGGGTGAGGAGCCGACCCCCCTTGAGGGCCCGGGGAACACACGGGCCGGAGGCTTCCTAGGAATTGCATCACGCTGCGCAACGCTGCGGCTCCTGGAGTCCTCCGGCGCAAAGTGTGTGTGTGTGTGTGTCTGTGTGTGAGTGTGTGTGTGTGTGTGTGTGTGTGTGTGTGTGTGTGTGTCTGTGCGCGCGCGTTGGGGGGAGGGGGAGGGGACTTAGCCCGAGCCCGGGAGAGAAGAAGAAGGCGAGACGCGCCCGGGGAAAAAGCTCCCTGCACATGGAGACATTCCTTGCACCGAACTGCACCGAGAAGCGAGCCCCCAGCACCGCCCCGCAGCTCCCCTCCCGGGGCAGAATACCCAGCTAGTGAGGCTCTTCCCACCCCCGCCTCGACCACCCCCCAAAACCGGCCCTGCACCCTCCAGCCCGGCTCCAGCGCAGCCGCGAGCCTTCCCCGGGACTGGCCCTGGCGGGGCGCCTAGAGCCCCAGTTGCATTGCTCCAGGAGAAAGGAGGGGGGCGGTGCATTTTGCCGGAGGAGGAGAAGGGGGGTGGGTGGTGGGGGAGAGAGAAAATTGCGCGGAGACCTGCCAAGCGCCACCGCCGCCGCCGCCGCCGCCTGTGAGCTCCGGCGGGCAGCCGGGCTGTCGGCTTCCCGGGGCATCTGGGTCCGGCGGGGCACAGCCCGGGCGCTTTCGAAGCCGCCGCCGCCGCCTCCGCGGCGAGTGCAGGCGGCTTCCCCCGGAGCCTGTGCGGCTCCGGCTCCTCGGGGGTGGAGAAGTGGGGGGTGGGGTTGTTGTTTGGGGGGAAGAAGGGGGAGGGGGCAACGCCGAGAGAGTCAGTGGTTTCCATGGTGATGGAGCTGAAAGTGCAGGAAATTTAAAGGCTTGGACCCTGCGAGACAGACAAACCGGTGCCAACGTGCGCGGACGCCGCCGCCGCCGCCGCCGCCGCCGCCGCTGGAGTCCGCCGGGCAGAGCCGGCCGCCGAGCCCCGAGCGGGCGGAGGGAAGTGCCCCGAGGACCGGCCCGAGCCGCGGCGCTGCCCCGAGCGGCCGGACGCCGAGCCGCGGGAGAAGGAGGCGGGGAGAGCGGCCCGTCCACGCGCCCCGCGCCGCCGCCGGCCCGGGAAGGCAGCGAGCAGCCGGCGCCTCCCGCGCCCGCGGTCGCCCTGGAGTGGTTTCGGATGCCCCGCCGCGGCCGCCTGCCCGCGTAGAGCAGGGAGGAGAGTGGCGGCCCGCTTGCGCGCCTCCTTTCCGCCAGGGTGGGAGCCGGCGCCGCGCGAAGGGCTCTGCGGGCGACTCATGCTGCCGGCCCTGCGCCTGCCCAGCCTCGGGTGAGCCGCCTCCGGAGAGACGGGGGAGCGCGGCGGCGCCGCGGGCTCGGCGTGCTCTCCTCCGGGGACGCGGGACGAAGTAGCAGCCCCGGGCGCGCGCCGGAGGCATGGAGCGCTGCCCCAGTCTGGGGGTCACCCTCTACGCCCTGGTGGTGGTCCTGGGGCTGCGGGTGGCACCGGCCGGCGGCCAGCACTATCTCCACATCCGCCCGGCTCCCAGCGACAACCTGCCTCTGGTGGACCTCATCGAACACCCGGACCCTATCTTTGACCCCAAGGAGAAGGATCTGAACGAGACGCTGCTGCGCTCGCTGCTCGGGGGCCACTACGACCCGGGTTTCATGGCCACCTCGCCCCCCGAGGACCGGCCGGGCGGGGGCGGGGTGGCGGCCGGGGGCGCCGAGGACCTGGCCGAGCTGGACCAGCTGCTGCGGCAGCGGCCGTCGGGGGCCATGCCGAGCGAGATCAAAGCCCTGGAGTTCTCCGAGGGCTTGGCCCCGGGCAAGAAGCAGCGCCTGAGCAAGAAGCTGCGGAGGAAGTTACAGATGTGGCTGTGGTCGCAGACCTTCTGCCCGGTGCTGTACGCGTGGAACGACCTGGGCAGCCGCTTCTGGCCGCGCTACGTGAAGGTGGGCAGCTGCTTCAGCAAGCGCTCGTGTTCGGTGCCCGAGGGCATGGTGTGCAAGCCGTCCAAGTCCGTGCACCTCACGGTGCTGCGGTGGCGCTGTCAGCGGCGCGGGGGCCAGCGCTGCGGCTGGATTCCCATCCAGTACCCCATCATTTCCGAGTGCAAGTGCTCATGCTAGAACTCAGGGCCCCCCGCCCGCACCCGGACACTTGATCGATCCCCACCGACGCCCCCCGCACGGTCCACCACCCTCTCGCGAGGGGATTCAATGAATTTTTTTTTTTTTTTTTGCTACAGAGACCTAGCTTTCTGGTTCATGTAATGCACTGTTTAACTGTGTAGGAATGTATATCTGTGTGTATATACGGTCCCAGTTTTAATTTACTTATTAAAAGGTCAGTATTATACGTTAAAAGTTACCGGCTTCTACTGTATTTTTAAAAAATTTTTAAGCAAAAGGAAAAAACGAACAGAGAAAAGAGAGACTTATTCTGGTTGTTGCTAATAATGTTAACCTGCTATTTATATTACAGTGCCCTTCGCATGGCGAAGCAGGGATGGGGGGGAAAGTTATTTTTTCTTAAAGTACAAAGAGAGGGGAGAACTTTTGTAGAGGGACTTTTAAAAAGCTATTTTCCATTCTTCGGAAAGTGTTTTGGTTTTCCTTGGACCTCGAAGAAGCTATAGAGTTCAATGTTATTTTACAGTTATTGTAAATATAGAGAACAAATGGAATGACTAATCATTGTAAATTAAGAGTATCTGCTATTTATTCTTTATAATATCCCGTGTAGTAAATGAGAAAGAAGTGCAGAGCAGGATTAAAGAAAACCACTAAAACCGACTGCGCTCCACACTGCGATTCTCTGTGTTGGTGATTGATGGGGGGTTGGGGTTGGGGGGGCGGGTAGGGGGCGCCGCTGTGCTTACTCTGCTTGTTGGGAGAAGGGGCTCATCCCTTCTTCTGGGGTGATGGAAGTGACCGTCCAGTTTTTCATTGTGGGGGGGGGGGGCTATTCTCAAACTCCTCACTTGAGCATCACGTGGCCTCCGCCCAGTCTCCCAGCCTTTTCTCCCTATGTCACCAAAGCTCGGGCCCATCGTGACCTCGACACCCAGCCGGCCCCCTGGAGCTGACCCCAGGCTGGGCCGAGGGGCGGGGGTGGGGGGGGGAGGGTGGGCGGCCGCTTTGTCCTGCCTGACAGGCCCTTCACAATGGGGACACGTGTCTTTCACACCTACCCTGGGGGCGGAGTGCCGCTGAAACTTGACCCCCGAGGAATGGGGGGGGGGGGGGAGGAGGGAGATCAGAGCGCGCCCACCCAGATCCCGCCACCCCTCCCGCTTCGCATACACACACACCCCCAACAACCCGCCCGCGTTAACCCTTTGCACTCCCGGAAGCTATGGGGAGGCGATCCCTTGGAATCGACACTCACAGCCTCCAGGGTCCTGCAGGTCTGAGGCCCCGAAATCCAGGCCCTCGGCCAGAATTGCTGGGAATAGCTGGGAGATTTGACACTCACCTCCTCCTCCCTTCCCTGAGACCTAAGGAGGGCTCAGAGGAGTCCGAATTTGGGTGAAAAAACGTCACCCCCGGGGATCTACAGCTGGGCACCGGGCGTGACCCCCTCTGGACACTTAACTCCACGTGGGGGTGGGAGAGGGGGGCGAAATCGGAGTCAGATCTTTGAGCGTGTGGGTTCCATAAGGGGTAACAGACCTGTGACCTCTTAAAGCGACGTGCAAAACATGCCCCCCACCCCACCCCTCGAGAAGCCAGCGTCCCGAGGCCGGCTCGGGACTCGCGCGCATCCCTGCGCCTCAGCCCGCGGTGGCGCCCATCCGCGCCGCTCCACGTGGGCCGGCTTCCTGACACCGCTCAGCACTCCTTTTATTTATCTTGGACTCCGAAGTCGCTCTCCTGTGCTCCCTCCCCACCCCCTGGCCACCTCCCCGCGCCTCCCTCCCGGCGTCCCGCCCCCCAGGCCGGAGTCCCGGGGAATCTATGCTAATTATTTCAAACCTGCGCTGGTCCCCGGCGCAGCCGCCGAGCCCCCGGCCCCGCCCGCCCCGTCCCTCCAGCCGGGCGCTTTCTTCCCTCCCGACGCAGCCTCTGTGGCTCCTAGTTTCAATAGCCTGGCTCGGGAGCCGGACCCCCTCCCCGGCGCTGCCTCCGTCAGCCGTGGGACAGACGTTAGGGTATTCATTAACCGAGAGCAGAGGAATAACGGCATTATTCCCCCCAGAGAGGGCACCCTGCCCCCGCGACTATCTGAGGCTTCATTGTAAAAGGATTAAAAGTTAAAGACCTCCATCTTATGATTCTTTCATTTAATCTTCCTGGCGCCTGGGAGACATGCTCGATGGATGATGGCTTTTAAAATATTCCTAATGTCGGCTACCTTAAGACTCCAAGCCCGGCAAACAAACGTAATTTATTTCCAGAAGAAAGGGGATATTGAGATGTTTAAGTTTATGAACCGCCGTCCCCATGTATATTTGTTAAGTTCTGACAAATACCCAAATAATGTTAAAATCAGCCATTCATCACTTATGAATTTATGCAAAACTTTCTGTGCCCCGGGCCAATATTTTTTTAGACAGAATCTCTCTTGCACAGGGAGGGGGTGGTGGGGCGGGGGGGAAGGGGAGGGGGCTTACTGGGCGGGGGGAGCCGAAAGCAAGAATTTTCATGCCTGGTAAACACGCGAATTATGCGAAGAGAGTTATTCCCAGCTGGGCGGGCAGCCAAAACTCGGAGAGCGCGCCGAGGCCGGCGCCCCCGCCCCCACGTTGGCAATGTCATTGGATTACAATGCGAGGTCTTCCCCTCGCGACGCCCCCTCCTCCCTCCGCCCGCAGGCCAGCCTGCCCCTCCTCCCCACCCCTGCCCACTTGGAAAACCCGCTCGCAGCCGGCGAGCTTCTCGGCTTTCCAGAGCGGGAGTCCGCGGGAGCTAGGAGGACCCGGGCTGCAGACGTGACCAGCAGTAGACAGACCCCTGGACAGACAGACCCAAAGGGCAGACCCGCAGCGGTTCCGGACCAGCAGAGAAGATCCAGGAGAACCCAGCCAGCCCCACAAGAGAGCGAAGGCGGCGCTGGTTCCTGGAACCTCGTGACTAAGGCACAGCCGGTTACGTCTCCATTATTATTAATGTTGATAATACTAATAATAGCATCAACGCGGAAAGGAGTAGAGAGCTCTGGGCAGAGAGGCCAGAAACTGTCCTCTGCGGTCACCTCGTGTCTACCTCCTGTAAGAAGGAAAATTGATCTCGGTGTCTTCTGAGGCTTTGACAGCCCGTGTCTGTGAATTTATGCAGCTGCTGAGGGACCACGCCCTCCCCAGAATGGAGATTTATCACTATTACTGATACAGACACTTCTACTTCTTTCAAAATCCTGGAAGAGAATGGCAAGGTTTCCCAGCACCCTAGTCCTCCTGCCCCAATTGCCCCAATTCACTCATCAACCCTCTTCTGTTTTCAACTCCTCCCTTCTTCCCCTTCCTTCCGCCCTTCCAGCAACCCCACACTTGACACACGCACACGGAGGCCAAATGTCCACGGAAAGCCAGCCCCCTTAGGGGAGGGCCCTCTGGCCCCTGGAGTCTGGGAATGGGATCTGGTTCCCTGTTGAGATGGAGAAGGCCAGGGGTCCATTATCAGTCTTGCTTCTGAGACTCCTGGGAAAGGGGCTTGAAGTTTGGTGGCAGCTGCAGGGGGAGGCTGGCTGTGCATTAAGAGCTCTTAGCTGTGCTGGACGTGGACAGCAGGCGGAGGGCCCAGCCCATACTGGTATTTTGAAGGGGTGATTCATCCTTTTTCTTTAATGCTCTTGGAATGCCCAAGCTGGAGGGGAGCTTAGATTCCAATGCCTACCCCTCGATATACAGATGAGAAGGCTGAGACCTCGGGGGGCTTGCTGAAGATCACACAGATTAGTATAGCTGAGGGTGACTGGGTCTCCTTGGTGCGTCTTCACTGTTCTCTCCCCCCCCCTCAATTTTTATTTATTGGTGGGGGAGGGGTGTGAGAGCATTCTCTCCAATCTTGCCATAATTGTAACTGATCATCAGGAAGGTGATCAACCATCCTGTCACATTTGTTCAGCAAACAGTTATTAATGGCTTGCCATGTGCCAAGAGCCGAGCTAGGCCCTTTATACACATTCTCATCCGAAGTCTTTAGTTTCCAAATAAGGAAACTGGAGCTCAGAAAGTTGAAGCGTTTCACCCAAAGTGATACAGTCAGTGGCACGTTATGGCTCAAAAATCTGAGCTTATGCTAAAGCCTACACTGCTCCTAAATACCCCTACCCCATTCCAGCACACATACACCTGGCTTGGAAGACCCCCGTGCCACATTACGCGCTGTCCAGGCTTGACTCACGCTCTGCGAGGATCCATGCCTGGGACACCACACACGACATTTTTGTGTACCCTGTGAGGTGCCAGGACCTCTCTCACGCACCCCCTCCCCAAAACAAGGAGCTTACAATGCAGGAGAAGAGGTTAAGAAAGAACAGGGTATGTGCGTGTGGAAGGAAAGAGGAGCTAAACAAGCCAGCAAATGAAAGAGGAGGTCAGAAAGAGGAGGAGGACTCCCTGCTGGCCTGGGCAACCAGAGGAGGTGTCTGACTCCTAAGGACAATTGATTGCTGACCTCCTGAGGTGAGGCTACGAGAGGAAAGGGCATTTAGGTGGAGAAGGTAGCATACATAAGCAAGGACATAGCACTGGAAAAGTGTTTGCATGTTTGGGAAACAGCTCAAACAAACTTCACTATAGGATGGATCCACCCCAAGTGAGAGCAGACAGTAAGGTCTGAAAAGCAGGCTGAAGCCTAATGATGAAGAACCTTGAATGCCAACTAAAGGCACAAAACGCTATTGCTCAGGCAATAGGGAGCCACGAAGCGCTCTCCAACAGGGCAATGACACTATTAGCGCCCTACAGCAAGAGAATTATTTATTCACTCAGCAGTTTTTGAGCACTGTTGTGGTTATTGTGTGCATGCTAAGTCGCTTCAGTCCTGTCCAACTCTGCAACCCTATGGCCCGCAGCCCTCCAGGCTCCTCTGTACCGGGGAGTACCCAGGCAAGAATACTGGAGTGTGTTGCCATTCTCTAGGGGATCTTCCCAACCCAGGGACCAAACCTGTGTCTCCTGCATCTCCTGCATTGGCGGGTAGGTTCTTTGCCACGAGTGCCACCTGGAAAGCCCCATTTTGGTTATTACTGTTATGTAATGAGCTACACCAAAATCAACAGTCTTCAAACAACCATTTTATTTTGCTCATGATTCTGTGGGCCGGGACTTCGGGAAGGCCTCAGCTGGGCAGTTCATCTCTGATACTCATGGAGTCAGCAGAATGCGGGAGGGTCCACTCCCAAACGACTTCACCTCTCTGTGGGCTGGGAGCTCCACTGACCTGCTGAGCAGCCCTCCTACAAGTGACTTCTCCATGTGGCTTGGGTTTTCTCATAGAAAACCCAGTGGCTTCAGAACAATTGGACTTTGTACATGGTAGGTAGCCCATGGCTCTACGAGAAGGTGTTCCAAGAGATCTAAATGGAAGCTGCAAGACTTCTTACCAAATTGTCTCAAAAGTCCCAGGACCTTGTTTCTGCCGCAGTCTATGGTAAGCAAGTGTTTAAGACCAGCACAGATTCCAAGCGAAGGGAATTAGACATCACCGCTCAATAGAAACAATAGCAAAGAATCCGGGCCGTCTTTAATCTACCATAGTCACTTTCTATCAGCTAAGCTCTGTGTTGTATGCCCCAGACACAAAGATGAAAAGAGACTGTCATTTTCAAATTAAGTTTGGTGCCTGTGTCCAGGATGGATTGGAAATGGGATAACAGCTTGGAAAATTCATTAAGGAGGAACTTGCCAAGGTCCAGAAAAACATCAGTTAAGCGTTGATACCTGAGGAACAGCAATGCCAATGAACAAAAAGATCATTTGCCAGAGGCATGGAGAGGACTTGGTGGCTGATTAGATGTGAGGACTGAGAGGAAGGCCAGAAAGACCTGATGTGTCTGGCCTGCGAGGGACCAGGCACAGAAAAGGAATCTAAGATGGAAGCACTTCCTCCCACCCCACCCCTCTCCTACACACACGTGCGCGTGCGCGCGCGCACACACACACACATACACACACACACACACATGGAGACTCCAGGCTTGTCCAGAAGAGGGAGGAATCTGAGAAGCCTGGAGAATCAGTCTCTCATCCAGATGAGTGAGTGAATGAATGAATGAACAGTAAGGACAGAGCGAAAAAAGAGGGCAGGGATAAACAAGCATTCTGGGCTTGGGGGGCAATAGGATTTCCCCCAGCGGACAGATGGGTCCAGATAGCACCGAAGGGACTTGCATTTGGAGGTGATACGAAGAAAGGAGCACAGACATTTCCCAGGCAAACCTGGGAGAGGCCAAGGAGCAGAGAAGGTCCCTACACTCTGAGTGACGCTGCCGGCCCGCGCTTCGCCTTGGTTATTTCATTCTCTCCCCGAAAGGAGGAGCATTTACTGCCCTTATACAGATGAGGAAGGTGAGGCTCAGAAAGGTTACGAGACTGGCCCAGCAGGTGGAAGCTCAAATCCAGGACTCTGATTTCAAAGGGACATTGTGTCTCCTGTGTTAGGGCTTCCCTGGCAAGAACCATCCCCCTTCTCTGCATCACACTAAGCCCTGAGCGCTGCCCGTTCTTAAGGAAGGGGGTTCTTAATCTCTGGTGCTTAGAAGAGGGGTGTCCAGGTTGGGACACAGGTCGGGCCTCTCCATTCATCCTCTGCTGGCTCTCAGGACCTTTTCTTCACAGGATGCGTCACAGTTTGTAGTTAGTATCTATGACTTGCAGTTACCTATTTGTATTGTGTTTTTTTCTGGGAGTGGGGTCTGTCATTTTCATCAGACTCTAAGGTCGGTACACAAAGATTGAACACTCTCCCAGTCCATGTGATTTTTAAGTGACTGAATTGTTGATTGTAACTCATGCTTTTGGTCTCCACAGCATCCAATACCTTACCTGTCCTGGTGAGTGTTCAGTCAATCCTAGGTAAAGTGCAGTGAACTGACTCGGGGTCTCCAGGGAGTCAGTGTCGTTTCTTGAAGAAGGGAGGAGGTGGGAAGATTCCGGCTTAGGTTTGGTAAAAAGGGATCAGAAAGGTAAAACGGTGGGCTGGAAGACCACACATGAGACTGCTACTGTCCTCTGGCTCTGGAGGACGGTGTGATGGGGGGCGGGGGGAGAGAAAAGGACAAAACCGAGAGGTTTTAAAGGAGAACGGAAATTAGGTTCAGCCCGCCTCTTTGAATAAAAGAATCTTTTTCTGGAGCTGAAAGGAAGCTCTCCCCTTCAAACTGCACAACCCCCTTCTTTTGCCACAACCCCCAGCTTTCCCATGCATGCATCACTCGTTGTATTCCCTACAGAGCCACTGCAGGCGGCATGCATTTGAGATCCCTGGACTCAATATAAGGAGGGGACTGAGAGTCAAAAGCAAACGTTGCATCTTTAAGAAAACAGGAAGTGCTAAAGGAAGTCAGGTACAGAATTTCGGAAGGGGATCCAGATTTCAAGGATAGATAGAATTACAACATATAAACGCCATCCGACTGAAGACACAGGCCTGTCAACTCAAGGTCAGTGGACGTGTGTTTCAGGTCTAGTTCCCTTGGAAGAGAACTGGGGTCAGAAGCAGAATTTCCAGATTTCTAGCTCAACACTCCCTTTACAGTTGTTCCAAGTACAAACAGTATTAGAATTTTAAGAGCATTTTCATATACATAGTTTTATGTGCAATGAGATGTGAACCAAGGGAAGGACATAGGTCTATCTTGTGTCCCCAGAGCCTACCCAGGGCCTACCCTATAGCAGCACGTCACAGATATCGCCTGGAAGGATCGATGTGCATAGGCGTGTTTCACTGATAGGAGAGCGGAAGCTCACAGAAGTGGAGGAAAGGATGGATGCTCACGGGGCTTGTTCCAGGTGTTGGCAGCAGGACGAGCTGGGGCCATCAGTAACAGGACTGCTGCTGCTGCTGCTGCTAAGTCGCTTCAGTCTTTTCCGATTCTGTGCGACCGCATAGACGGCAGCCAACCAGGCTCCTCTGTCCCTGGGATTCTCCAGGCACGAATACCGGAGCAGGTTGCCATTTCCCTCTCCAATGCATGAATACATGCTAAGTCACTTCCGTCATGTCCGACCCTGTGCGACCCTATGGACAGCAGTCCACCAGGCTCGTCTGTCCACGGGATTCTCCAGGCAAGAAGTTGGGTTGCCATTTCCTTCTCCATCAGTAATGGGACATCCGGCTGCTGTTACTTCTCTCTGCTTGGAGCTGGGCTCAGGAGACTAGCCACACATCTGCGGCCACACAGCTGGTCTACGGAACGGGCGTAAGGATGATCAGGTGGTCCACATCTGCCAAGGCAAACAGGCCCCGCAGTGGCTGGTTTTGGCAGCCTCTTCCCAGCCTGTGTTGCAGAGGACTCCCAACTGGTATTCAACTTATGGAATTAAGGGGGAAAGATTAGTCAGGCAAGGGAAGTCATCCTTCCCTCATTTTACAGATGTGGGAGCCTGGGGGAACAGGAAGCTTAGTGACTCTGCCGACCTCGCACATTCGCTGGTGGTTGCTCCAAGATCCAAACCACACTCAGCTCTCTGCCGGGGGCACGCAGAGGGGTTTCGGGATCTCTGAGTTCATAATCCCAGCCAGTCTCCCTGATTCCACGCTCGCCCAGCTCCAATCCATTCTCCACGCTGTTGCCCAAGTGACCTTAAGACACACATGTGGTCTTGTCACTCCCCTGCTGAAACCTTCTCAGTGGCTTCTCCTCACTCTTGGGGATAAAGGCCACAGTCCTTTCCAGGCCGAGGCCCCCACCCCTGCCTCTGGGCCCCAGGCACACAATCTCTCCCGAGGGTTCGCTCACACCGAGCTCGGCTGCTGCCCCTTCAGCCCCGGGGGTGCTCTCTCTGCTATCAGCACCCCTAACCACTGCCCTGCCCTTTAGAGCCCCTTCCTGCAGCGAGCAGGTCAGGGCCCTCTCTCCACGATCCCTCAGCTCTCAGGCCTTTTTCATCACAGGATATGTCACAATTGGGAGTTGGTTGTTTTTTTTTTTTACATAATTTTGTTTATCTCTTTTTCTGGCTGCGCTGGGTCTTCGCTGGGGCGTGCGGGCTTCTCGCTCGTCGAGGCAAGGTGGGGCTCCTGTGTGTGTGGCGGCGTGTGGCGCTCTCACTGGGCGGCATCTCTGGTTGTGTATCCCTATATACATAGGGATAAATGATCACACTGAATAAATGAAGAAGCAGTAACTGATCAGCTACCTGGTATCAGCCATGTTCTGTCTGGGGCTCTGAGGATACCAGAGCTCAAAGTCCATCTCCAGTTAAATAGTGAGCCAGGGAAAATTTAAGAATGTGCCCCAATGTGTGATATAGAGCCAGGAGCCAGGACTATTCAGATGACGCTATCAGTTCTGGGGATTACAGCGACTCCCAGGCTACTGACGCCCAAGATCTCTGCTCACTGGAGGATGTGGGGAAGGATAAGTTGCCAGATACACTCTTTTACCAAATCGAGGACACTTCAAATAAAAGGAGCTCCACCCCCAAAATACAGTTTCCATCAGGAGCTAGATAGCAATGAGGGATTCCCTGGAGAAAATTTCAAGACTCACCAGTCATGGGTGGAAAAATCACCTTTCCCCATATCCGAAATCTTTAAAAATCGGACAGATTGTCTTATCTGCTGGACAGTTAAAACTTGATCTTTCCCTGCCCAGGGAATAAGAACATTACACAATGACTGACTCAGACCTAATGCTTTACAGTTTAAAACCACTTTCACATCCATTATCTCTTTCAGACCGCACAGGGGCGCACAGCCAGAATTTTTATTATCGTTTTAAAGATAAGGAAACTGAGGCTTGAAGAATAGCTTGCCCTGGAGGCAAAAACCTTTCTGCCTGAGAACGGAGCTTGATGTGGGGGCAGGGAGGGAGCCTTGGATTTGGGAGTGAATACCAGCCTGAGTTTGAGTCTTGGTCTATGGCCCTGAGTTGTGGGCCTCGGTTATGACACTTGAGTTCCCTGAGATTTAGTTTCCACATATCTAAAGCGGGCATAATATCCACCTTTCTGGGGTGTTGGGGTGTTCTAGTGGGTTCCATGCAGGTAGCTCCAGGTGAGGTGCAGGAATCCAGTCAATGACAGTTCCCTTCCGTCTGGCCAATCTCAGGGCCGGAGCAGCACCCTTCTGAGTCAGGGGGAAAGGTGAACGTCCTACCAGCTCCTTTCCCAAGTCTTCAGCTCTGCACAGTCCACACCTGGAGGAAAGAATCAGTGGGTTCCTCTTTTCTCTGAAAAGGCTGCATATTTAGGGCCAGTTGTTTTTGTTGTTATTATAGGCCAAAGAGTGGGTGAGGAGGAAAACCCTCGGCCAAAGGCAAAGTTGAGAGAAAAAGGGTTACGTCGGGGTGAAGGGAAATTGGGAAACCAGGGAATTTGTTTTATACAAACCAAGACAGGAACTCAGCCCAAGTGAATTCACCCTAATTTCTTTGAATTCTAGAAATTCCTCTTTTCTAGTTATTTGCAGGAATCACCCAGACACGACTTGCTCCTAGAAACACTCACCTCGTTTCAGGGACAGAGACTCACAGCCAGCAGGGCCAAGGCCTCCTCAAGGGTCAACGTGCAGAATCAGGGGATGGAGAGCACGTCTGTCCACCTGGGACCACCACCAGGGAAAGGAGGAAGCTGAGACCAGAAAGGGGCAGTGACTACCACACCAGGGTGGCCAGCATCCCTGGACCACACTCTTCTCCTGAGCTCTGAACCTGCCTTCCAGACTTCACCACATCAAACACATGTTCAAAGCGGAACCCTAACAGTATTCCTAAACCTTCCAGTAAGTTTTCTCCTTCTTAAGTTATGTCCCCACCATTCACCCAAGTATATGGTCAAAACAAAACAAACAAAAAAGACACACAATCACTCTGGTCTACCTCTCGTGAGCATCCTCTCCTCTCTAACAAAGTATCCAGCAGCACCTCTCGAATCACCTCTCAATGCGTCCTCTCGTCCCCATGAGCTACAGCTCAGGCCCTTATCATCTCTCGCCTTGGCCTTTGAACACCCTCACAGTCAATTTCTTCACCTCCAGCCTGTCCCATCTTTAACACTGAGACTTGCATCGCTATTTCCCTAGCACACACTGCAAACTTCCACGGTCTCCCCTGTACTGTAAAACCATGGCTAACTTCCTTAGCATGGCGCCCAAGGTCCTTTACAGTCTATGACCCCAATTTACCTTCCACGATAATCTGTCATTATCTTCTGCTCCACCCCACCCCCACCAACCAGCCGCACCACCTTACTCATGGCTGCCTGAACTTGTCAGCCCTTTGATGCTTTCCGTACACCTGGAATGCCCCCTGCCCCACCCTTGCCCCAACACCCCAAACCAGGATTCCCCCTAGGGAAGACCTACTCATCCTTCAGGGCACAACCCACACGGCACCTCCTCAGCCCTCGGCCAGGGTGGGATTGTCAAGACACACTTTGCCCTCCCACAGTGCCGATGATTAATAATAAGCATAAATAGATATTAATTGCCCATATGTGACAGGCACTGTCCTAGGCACTTTACGTGCACTATATCATTTACACTCCAGCAGAGATCCTAAGTGGTATTACTATGGATCGGTTCAGAGGGATTTGGTGAACTACCCATGGACTCTTTGTTAGTAGCAAAATCATGATGCAAAACCAGGATTCAGACTCCCGAACCCATGTTCTTTCCAATTTTGCATACTGCATCTCACCTCATTAGTCCAGCACTTTTAAGCTGGGATGGACCCATACGTGGCTCCTCTGGATTTTGAAGCCCTTGGAGGGCAACTGCTGTATTTGACTCTACCTTCTAACCATGTTTTCCAAAAGAGTGCTTGGCGCATATTAAGCATCTGATAAATATATGGTGAATGAGTAACTGAGTAACTGGATATGAGAAGGGGTTCTGGCTTTTTCTTTTAAAATCAGATCCAAACAGAATGTGTTGGTTTGTTTAATGAACATCGGTTAATTCCAACTTCAACTAAGGAGATCTTTTGAAGACATAGGTAATGTGGGTTGTTAAAAGTAGAGACTTTGAAGTTGAAGCTAAGCTTTTTACCCCATCCCAGCTGTGTGACTGATAATATTAATGCCTTCGTAAGCTCTAAAACCCTGAGCAAACACAAGTCTCTTTTATTAATATGTGCTTCTCCAAAGAGCACTCAGCTTGTCCCCACCCAGACAGAGAAGGAAAACAGGGAGAGATAACCCCAGAGATTACTGGCATCTCACTGGAAAAGCCTGTGAACACCAGATAGGGATGCTGTTCTGCAAAGGCTGCTGTCTTGTGAGGAGCAGACTTGACAGAAGATCCAACTGTGAGGAACAGAAGCCTATTTAAACCAGAAGCAACTGAGGTCAGAGTCGCAGAAGACCAGCGTGGCAGGGACATTAGAGAAATCAAGTGACTGCCATTGTTCCAGGCCTTTCACATTAGAGATGGGGAAACCAAGGTCCAGAGAGGTGTAGAGGCTTGCCCAAGGTAACAAAGCTGATTAACACTGGAGCTGGGACTAGAATCTAGTGACACCCATGATAAGCCATATTACCATCCTCCCAATATTCAAATCACTTTTTAAAGTTAATTTATTTTTTATTGAAGGATAGGTGCTTTACAGAATTTTGCTGTTTTCTGTCAAACCTCAACATGAATCAGCCATAGGTGTACATATATCACCTCCCTTTTGACCCTCCCTCCCATCTCCCTCCCATCCCACCCCTCTAGGTTGAAACAGAGCCCCTGTGTGAGTTTCCTGAGCCACACAGCAAATTCCCGTTGGCTCTCTGTTTTATATATGGCAATGTAAGTTTCCATGTTACTCTTTCCATACATCTCACCCCTTCCTCCCCTCTCCCCAGGTTCATATGCCTATTCTCTGTCTGTTTCTCCACTGTTGCCCTATAAATAAATTCTTCAGTACCATTTTTCTAGATTCCGTCTACATGTGTTAGAATATGTTATTTGTCTTTCTCTTTCTGACTCACTTCACTCTGTGTAATAGGTTCTAGGATCATCCACCTCAATAGAATTAACTCAAATGTGTTCCTTTTTATAGCTGAGTAATATTCCATTGACTATATATACCACACAAATCACTTTTTAAAACACTCGACATAATTATCTTTTTTCTGAGTTCCTGAACGAAGTAGTCAGTCAGTAGTTAGACCTCTTCACCCGCAATGTCAGGGAGACCCTTCTAGGGTCTCCAGAGCCCTGAGAGCTGCATGCCTTCCTCCCTGCCAGGCACAGGCTGGGTCTCGGAGACCAGCCACGACTGCTCCTCCTGCAAATGTCTCCAGAGACATGAGCTTCCCCAGGTTGGGAAAGTCAGCCCAGCATCTCAGTCAGGTGAACACGATGAGCAGAAAGAGCTTAAGTTTTAGACTGTCAGAGCTCCGGATGGGCAGCCCATGTGGAGAAGCTGGTGGCTCAGATGGTAAAGAATCTGCCTGCAACACTGGAGACCTGGGCTTAATCCCTGGGTCAGGAAGATCCCCAGAGAAGGAAATGGCTACCCACTCCAGTATTCTGGCCTGAAGAATTCCATGGACAGACGAACCTGGCAGGCTACAGTCCATGGGGTTTGCAAAGAGTTGGACACGACTAAGTGACTTGAAAGTGAAAGTTGCTCAGTCGTGTCCAACTCGTTGTGATCCCATGGACTATACAGTCCATGGAATTCTCCAGGCCAGAACACTGGAGTGGGTAGCCTCTCCCTTCTCCAGCAGATCTTCCCAACCCAGGAATCTAACCAGGGTCTCCTGCCTTGCAGGAGGAGTCTTTACCAACTGGGCTATGCAGGAAGTGACTGTCTACAATCCTGCCAGTCTTTCCCCATCCCCGGCAGCGGTGAAGCCATGGTAATGCGGTTCCCCCATTCATGGCAGGGGTTGTACACTCACAGTGAATTAAAAACCCTTTCCTTCCCCACTGTCCGTCCCTGAGAAAACTCAGGGCCAGCAGCAGTCATCTTAGGCGCTCACCGCATGCCACAGCCTGTACCAACCATCCCCATCCCTAAGGGAAGGGCTGGTACCACTGCCTGCAGATGCGAGCACTGGGACACACAGCAGCAACCGAAGGTTGAGGAGGCAGATCCGGGGTTCACTCAGACATTCTGACTTCACAGCCATTGTGCTGTTCTCCTTAACCCCTCATCCGCACAATAGGAGTAGCACCCCCTACCTCGCAGGAGTATTGCAAGGATGAAAGCAGGTAAGAAACGCAGGTGCCCAGAACCATGCCTGCCATATGTGACAACTTCAGAAGAGCATTTTACGGGGTTGAGGCAAATGGCAAGGGAGAAGAAGGAGAGAAACGGGGGCCAAGATGCCGGGGCCTGTTCTGACCATGTGGCATCATGGGGGGGTCACCTCACACAGGGAATGGAAATGTTCATGCACCTTGGACAATTTCAATCCAGTTGTTAAAATGTCTGTTCGCTTCCAAAATGACTAACCTTCCCCTTTTCTCCAGCTCTCTTGCATACATGTGCAAGCAGTCACACACAGACACATACGTATACACATATTATGGCTTTTGTTTTTCTTCCGCTTCTTTTGCTTCCCTGCCTTTGGTAGCCATGGCAACACACCCCAGCAGCAATGCGGAGGTGGCATAGTTGCTGTCTCTCCCATCCCCTTATCTTGCTGATCAAGACTGGTCAGATCTAACTCATTCGGAGGGCTCGGCTAGCCTCACCCAAAAGGCAGTGGGACATTTTCCCAAGGGAGGAAGCAAAGGGGACACGGTTAGAGAAACTCCACTTTAAAAACAAGCAAATAAAACAACCCTCTGTCTAGGATGGAGGCAGAGCAAAAGAACCCAAACCCCTAGATGAGCCTTCCCCAAGCAAGGGTGCTGGTGAGACTACTTGGAGTCTTCAGCCCCTGTGGCAGATTATAATTAAGGGAGGCTTGCTATTTTTAGCCTTTTGGGCTGATGAGGTCCCTGGATGAAAAATCTGAGCCTCATCCTTGCAAGTCTGGAATTACAGAATGCATACCTTGCTCCAACTCTCAGATGCTGGACCTCACGGTTCTTGTGATACCCTATCAAGTGAGGCAGGTTGCTCAGAGCCATCCTCTACAGTTACCCTGAGTGCAAGGGGCCACATACCACATTACACAGAGCGTCTCACTCCGTCCTCCCATCTACCTGAGGTAGGCCTTTTATTACTGCCATTTTTTGAGACCAGGAAACTGAGTCTGTAAGACAACACCAATCGGTTGTTCACAACCTCTACATCTGAGGTCAAGTCTGATTCCTTGGCCATCATGCTACTGCTGATCCTGGACACCATTTAGATACTGCTATTTAATATGGTAATACTATGCCTGTGGAATTGATGTGGCAAGCGTGTCATTGGTAGATCCCCTGGAGAAGGGCATGGCAACACACTCTGCTATTCTTGCCTGGAGAATCCCCATGGACAGAGGTGCCTGGCGGGCTACAGTCCATGGGGTCTCAGAGAGTCGGATGCAGCTGAGCGACTAAGCACAGCCCAGCACACATGGCCGTTACTACTGAAGTCCAAAAAGGGAAATGATATGCTCAAAGCCACATAGCTGTATGAAGATAGGATTGAAACTCCGATCTTAACTCTTGTAGGCATGCTGAGGTACATAATTTGCAGTGTGCCTGCTAAGCCAGGTACTGGAGCTATAGAGAGGCAGCAAGACTGGTTTCTGACCATGAGGTGGGCAAATGTTGTTGTGTGAGTTCTCAGTCCAGTCCGGGAGCTTCAACAAGTCAAAGGATGAGTAAGAGGGAGTCAGGTGAAATAGGGGGGCAAAGGGGAAAGGATGAGGCATTCCTGGTAGGGGGAATGGCATGACCACAGGCATGGGGATCTGAAATAGCTCGTTGTAAAGTGGGAACCTTATACAGATCAGGGTTACATAGAGTGTCCCTGAGAATGATGGGAAAATTAAAACTCTGGTGAAAGTCAGGGGCCATACAATAGAGGGCCTTGGAATCCACATTCAGGAATTTGGACTCTCTCCAGAGTCACTGGGAGCCACTGAAGGGTCACGTGGCATGGACTCTCATGTACCATCACAGAAGGGTTCACTGGAAGCCAAGGAAGAGTTCTGTATATCATGTAGAGGGTGGATGAGAAGAAGAGACCAATTAGAAAACTTGGCAGTGTCTGGGCTCAAGATTGAGTAGTCTTTTGTCATAGAAAGATTAGGATGGAGAGGAGACGGTTGATGCAAGAAATTCTTGGGAGGTAAAATTGACAGGTCTTGGTGATTGATTGGCTCCAGAGAGAACAGAGAGGGGAGGGGTCAAGGATAACCCCAGTGTCTTTTTCATTACATAACCTTGATTACTGTCTGGAGGGTTCCCAGCCCAAGAACAAGGTACCTAAATGTCTAACATCATCCCGAGGTTGCTCGGAGACCAGACTCAGAACAAACAGAAAGAACAGTTGTGAACCAGTCAAAGGGCCGTGTCTAATGTGCCTCTGCCACTAATAGGCAGCGTGCCTTCAGGACTCTAATTTGCGGGTTTTGGTTCCTCTGTCTGACATAGAGAATTGGCTTGGACCACTTCTCAGGTGTCTTCTAGCCCTCCTTACCTTCCTGATGTGATTATCATGAAAGTCAAACTCTGCTATTCATTCATACCTACAGCAATATACATTACCACTCTTCATGTGCCTACTCCTGTTCTAGGAGGTGTGGGAGTCCGAAGATGAACAAAGGTCAATATCAGCTGTCATGGAAAGAGGATGGGGGAGCTATAGGCAAATAATAGGCAGTTCCAACATGAGTGATGGGATCAAAAAGCACTCAAAAAGGCTCTTCACCCAGGTTGGGAGCAGAATAGGTCAGAAACTATTTCCCTAAGAACAAGATCCCTAAATTGATATTGAAGGATAAATAGTCCAGCAAAGAAAAGGGAGAAATATTACAGGCAGCAGTAGCAACATTGTAGAATGGTCAGAAAGTAAGAGAGCTGCATGGTCAGCTCAAGGACTTGAAAATGATAACTGTATGTGGAAGTGTGTTGTGAACAGTCAAGTACTCTGTCATCATCATCATCACCATCATCATCATGTTTATAAAGCCGGATCTGGTGAAACACATCATAAGCACAAGGAAGCATTGCTCTTTTCTCAAGACCAAGTGGTACCTCTCTCCTCTGGAGTATAATAATGATACAGAGAGATATCTGTACTCTCCAATTCTTTTACTATTCTCCATGATTCTTCCCCCAAGGAAAAAATGTCAGAGATATTATACAATGCAGTTTCACTATTAATTATGTTTTCAGAGTCTCAAATAATCCTGTGGTGGCAAAAAAAAAAAAAAAAAAAAAAATCACTATCAGCATTATACATAAAGAAATTGAGTGATTCAGCCAAGAGCGGAGAAACCCAAACTTGATACCTATCTCTCTGGTTCCAGGTCACCCTCTTTCCCACAATCCATAGAGACCTTCCGGTCACACAGAACATAGGGCCACACCCATCATTCTCAAAGATTTTAATGGCAGATTACATTTCCCAAAGTCAGGGTCCCTTTTCATTGATTACCTTGTAGGTGGGTCAGCTTAAGTCTCTTTAGTTAAGCCATCTCCAAATCACTTTGGCTGGAAGATAGGAACGGTTTATGTCTGGGAAGGTTTCCTGTAGACAGCAAATCTTATCCATAATGGGCAGATTTCCTATGTTTAATCAAGGCAGGTGATATTCTTATCTCTGAGGTTCTGGTTTTTTAACCTTTTGCATAAGCCAATGTTTGCTTAGAATTTGGAATCCATCTCATTTGAGGGCTTAATCCATGCAGTAAGATGAAGGAGGGAGAGAGTTGGAGCTGGGGACCAAGGTGGGAGTCTTTCTTGGCCGTTCCTTCTCTGCCTTGTGACCCAGAAGCAAATCACGCCACCGTAGGCATGCCTGGGGTCTGCACAAAACCTCGGTGTAAATCTCCATCCTCCTTGTGATTGGTTCTATAGACACTGCAAGTGACATCGTTTCCTTGAGCCTCAGCTGCTCATCCAGAAAAATGGGACCAATCCTTTATACCCTTCAAGATAATGTAATGCTGGAATATCTGTGTTGCTTAGCTGATATAAACAGCTGGGAGAATTTAGAACAGTTCCCTTTACGTTTCTCTGCCTCTCTGGATCACTTTCCTCATTCACAGAAGGGAGATTAAAATCTCTCCCCTGTATACCTCATTGGGCATCTGAGAAAATTCCATGCAGTCATGTTTGCGAAAGTCCTTGTAAACTTTAAGAGTTTATGACAGTATGAGATATAATTTACTGTAAGTCATGAAGTATTAGTCATTCAGTCGTGTCCAAGTCTTTGTAACCCCATGGACTGTAACCCACCAGGCTCCTCTGTCCATGGAATTTTCCAGGCAAGAATACTGGAGTGGGTTGCCATTTCCTACTCTAGGGGATCTTCCTGACCCAGAGATTGAACCCGGGTCTCTTGCACTGCAGGCAGATTCTTTACCATCCAAGACACCAGCAAAACCCATAGAATATTGGAGTGGATAGCCATTACCTTCTCCAAGGGGTCTTCCTGACCCAGGGATCAAACCCAGTTCTCCTGCATTAGAAGTGTGAAGTCTTAGCCACTGGACCACTAGGGAAATCCCACTCTATCTAAGGAGCTATGCAAAACTCTTCACATATCTGTTTATTATTCTATGAGGGTCCTACAGGGTGGATATCATCATTTCCAATTCCCAAATAAGGAAGCCAGAGCCCAGAAGGTTAATTGCCTTTCCCAGATTGACGAGATAGTACTCGCTAGAGCAGAGATTAGAATCTAAGTTGGTCTGACTCCAAACCCAGTGTTCTTCCTATGAGCCCCTGTTCCCAATGAGTCCAGGGGTTACAATCCTAGTCTCTGAAGTCAGGCTATTTCAGTCTCATTTGAGGTCTGTGTCACTGGGGGAGCATTATTTTTTCTCTGCCTCAGTTACCTCATTTGTGAAAATAACATATTGGTAGTATCTAACTTTTGGGCATAAGATTCTTCATCTCATTTACTTCTAGTTTCTTCAACTTGAAAATGAGAAAATAACAATAATTGTACTGTGCCAGGCTGGAGGCAAAGAGATCTTACTAACAACCTTTCTTATTGAATCTTAATTCTAGCTCTAAGATCTGGGCTGTTCCTTACTTGAGACTTATATCTAACCTCCTCTGTGGAGCCTTCTAAGATCATTCAGGGGTAGTGTTTGGAGTCCTCAACATGTTAACATTCATTTGTATGTCACTGAATACATTTATATAAATATCTTTTATGCCTTAACTGATAACTGTGAAGAATCATAGCTTTCTGGAATCTAATAAGAATAACCGTCATTTGCTGGGTAGCTTCCATATGCCTGAAATTGTACACTGAGCCTTACGAAGTAAGCTTTTCTATTCCTATTATATAGAAGAGAAAACCGAGGCTCACAGAGGTTGGTTTGCCCACAAACACACAGCTGTTTGCACAGAATACACTAAAAAATGTTTGTCAAATGAATGAATGAATGAATGAGTGATGTGTCCTCAAAACCACTAATGATTTAGTGAACAAAGCCCTTGTCACTTACACTCTGACCCCACAGCACCTAGAATAGAACTGATTGCATAATGATGCCAGACTCAGACTTGAACAGAGTAAAGGCCAAGATGTCTAAGGAGTTTCCAACGCCTCCGTTGAGTGGACACACTTTGTGAGTGGCTCAGTGGGGAGCACATATGGGCTGGATGTGAATCTTGCCATCTGCCAATGTTGGGCACTCAGAGCTCCGTGGGGTTGCCAAGTGGCCACCTAAATTCTCATCTCTTTTAGGGACATTCAATTTGTTGATGATCTAAACAGCCACAGCAGAAATTTATTCGCAAGTTTAAATCTCACCATCGGTTCCTATTTGTGGTGAAAACTGGATTCTCGAAGGCCAGTCGTCTTTGATACCATTGATCCTCAGTGTTCCAATAAACCACATTTTCAAAAACAAGATAAAACCCTCAGAGCACAATGATGCGTCTCACAGTCTCCACAGAGCTTTTGCTTTCTCTGGCGCTTGGCACCCAAGTGTGACATCAAGCAAGTGAGGAGGAAGGGGGAAGGGGGGGGTCACAGAGACTAGGGCATGAAGGAAAGTCAACATCATTGCTTCATCCAGGTGTCCCACAAACATTGAATGGAGGCCTACCTGGTAAGGTGGGAGCCATTGTTCTCATTTTCTGGGAAAGGAAACTGAAGCTCACAGAGATCTGTCAAGAAGATTAAGATATGGTCCTTACCCTCAAAGAGACCCCAATTCAATAGAGGTGACAGACATGGAGTCCATGACCTATGACCCAAAAAGAGTGGCTACAAAGTATTCAAGGTGTGTGGAAGAAAGTGCAATTACCTTAAGAAGGAAGGACTCCCTTTGGGAAGTATTTGCAAATTAGGTGAAGTCAAGCCTGACAGTGACATTTGACAATGACATTTGACTTTGTTTCATGAGAACATCATATGTATCCTGATTCCTCTCACAAGTATGTGAGAGGAGTCCAGCACTTGGAGATTTATCTGTGTGATTTTAGACAAGTGACTTCACACTTTTAAGCCCTAGTTTCTTTCTCAGCAGGATAGGAATTTGTTGTTCAGTCACTCAGTCATGTTCAACTCCTTGAGCTCCCACAGACTGCAGCACGCCAAGCTTCCCTGTCCATCACCAACTCCCGGAGTTTGCTCAGACTCCTGTCCATTGAGTCAACGATGCCATCCAACCATCTCATCCTCTGTCCTCCCCTTCTCCTCCTGCCCTCAATCTTCCCCAGCATCAGGGTCTTTTCCAATGAGTCAGTTGTTCCCATCAGGTGGCCATAGTATCAGACCTTCAGCTTCAGCATCAGTCCTTCCAATGAATATTCAGGATTGATTTCCTTCAGGATTGAATAGGAATATGATCACTGTAATTTCTGTTAGGACTACTGTCATTAATTGCTGCGGGGCTGTCCTGGGCCCTGCAGCACGGCTGGCAGCATTCCTGGCCTCTTCCTCCTGGATGCCAGTACCCGCCTGGGCGGCAGCGACTACAACGCCTCCGGCCATTGCCAAATGCCCACGGGGCTGGACGGGGCAGAATGGCCCCTGCGGAGAATCCCCTGTCTTGCCCCTGCCCTGGAAGGTGTACTGTTCCCCTGTCCCGGGTGAGAAAAGCCCCGGGACCTGGAAGCGGAAGGAACCGTCCACGCTCAAGGAGCCTGAGAGCCGGAAGCCCTCCTCCACTTCCTGGGGCTCCCCCGAGGCCCACAGGGCCCTCCACCAAACCAAGGCCCTCCTTCCCGCTCCACCTGACCCCGTCCCCACCGCCGAGCTGCCAGGAGTGCCCCCTGCTCCCTCCGCCCTGCCCTCGCCCCTTCCATTCGCCCTGTGGGAGGGGGTGGCCCATCGACTGCCAGGATGGGCACGGCGCTGTTGCAGCAGAAAGGCAGACGGGACGACAGGCAGGAGAAAGCCCAGCCTCGGCCTTACCCCAGACTTCAGATTTCAGGGGCAAACCCCCCAAAACAAAAAGCCTGCTCAAAGCAGATTCCTCCGTTGCCATGTAAGGCAAGGCCTTGGCCCGCTCTGCACAACCTGGGAGAGTTGGGGTAGGAAGTAAGCTTCACAGAGAAGGGCATTCTGGTTCAGTACCCGGTCCCCACCCCCAGGCCCCCCCAGGCCCCGTTGCATTCCTCCTGGAAGGCCCCTGAGGATGCACTAAAATAACCCCCTCGGTCCTCCTGCCCTTCTCCGCTCGCCTCGGCCGTCCCCTCCTGCAGAAGGCCGGCATGCGGCCTGGTGCACGGCTCAGGGGTGTGTAGCATTTTGTCTGAATAGGCCCCTATGTTCCCATAATTTATAGTGGTAAGTAATCTTATTTGCAAAGCAAGCCCTTACAGTTATAAAAAACAAGTTAATTGACTTGCATAAAAATCAAACATGTAAAAGTTTTCCATCTTAACACAAACAGCACACTGAGCCCATTTGTACAATAGCTATGATGCAGGGCGGCCCGCGTCTGGACTACCTAGGACCCGGCCTCTTTCATAACCCGAAATGGAATCTTAAACCCTGACAAGGCCACATACCGATGGGAGTTACTGAATTTAGAGGCAGTCACTCAACTAATTATACGACGTTTTATTTTTTTCCTTGTGTCAATAAACAAACTTGGGTCTGACTTCTGACACCGAGTCCTAGAAGCCAATTAAGAGGCGTTCCCAATATATTACAGGGTCTACAAACAAGGATGGCTTTTCTTGGAATCGTGAACATCATGTTTCTTTTAATGAGTGTGAAAATATATGAGTTTCTTAATCACTGGCAACTCCGATGGCGTCTGAGACAGGGAAATCACTGACTCCCAGCTCAGGAATGAACAGGGGCCGGATTCTTGATGGGCTTTTTACGACGGGATCTTCTGCTGAGGGACTGCGGGAAAGACAGCCTTCAAGAAATGCTGCATTTAGTTGGAACATGACAGTGTGCTGGTGGTGAAATCAGCGTCATCACCCCAGAAGAAGCAGAGAAAGGAGCCCACTGTGGTCCTGATCTTGTGCAGAAAGCAAGGAACCCCACCGTGGTGAAGTGGAGGAAAAACTGTAAGCCTGCAAGACGTGCACTGCAAAGGGCTGTCATGCTGCCCCCCTGATTACCCCCAGCCTCTTCAGGGAAAGGGAAAGGGGAGGGAAACTAATGTTTATTAAGCACCCATCATGTGCTGGGTGCTTTTGCTTTCTGTATCCCGTTTAGACCTCCAAAGAACCCTGCCAGGAAGATATCAGTTCAGTTCAGTGACTCAGTCATGTCCGGCTTTTTTCAACCCCATGGACTGCAGCACGCCAGGCTCCCCTGTCCATCACCAACTCCCAGAGTTTGCTCATGTCCATTGAGTCGGTGATGCCATCCAACCATCTCATCCTCTGTCATCCCCTTCTCCTCCCGCCTTCAATCTTTCCCAGCATCAGGGTCTTTTCCAATGAGTCAGTTCTTCCCATCAGGTGGCCAAAGTATTGGACCTTCAGCTTCAGCATCAGCCCTTCCACTGAATATTCAGGACTGATTTCCTTTAGGATGGACTGGTGTGATCTCCTAACAGTCCAAGAGACTCTCAGGAGTCTTCTCCAACACCACAGTTCAAAAGCATCAGTTCTTCGGTGCTCAGCTTTCTTTATAGTCCAACTCTCACATCCATACATGACTACTGGAAAAACCATAGCCTTGACTGGACGGACCTTTGTTGGCAAAGTAACGTCTCTGCTTTTTAATATGCTGTAAAGGTTGGTCATGGCTTTTCTTCTAAGGAGCAAGTGTCTTTTAGTTTCGTGAATGCAGTTACCATCTGCAGTGATTTGGGAACCCCCAAAAATAAAGTCTGTCACTGTTTCCATTGTTTCTCCATCTATTTGCCATGAAGTGATGGGACCGGATGCCATGATCTTAGTTTTCTGAATGTTGAATTTTAAGCCAACATTTTCACTCTTCTCTTTCACTTTCATCAAGAGGCTCTTTAGTTCTTCTTCTCTTTCTGCTATAAGGGTGACATCTGGTTATTGATATTTCTCCTGGCAATCTTGATTTCAGCTTGTGCTTCCTCCAGCCCAGCGTTTCTCATGATGTACTCTGCATATAAGTTAAATAAGCAGGGTGACAATACAGAGCTTTGACATACTCCTTTCCCGATTTGGAACCAGTCTATTGTTCCATGTCCAGTTCTAACTGTTGCTTCTTGATCTGCATACAGATTTCTCAGGAGGCAGGTAAGGTGTTCTGGTATTCCCATCTCTTTAAGAATTTTCCACAGTGTGTTGTGATCCACACAGCCAAAGACTTTGGCATAGTCAATAAAGCAGAAGTAGATGTTTTTCTGGAACTCTTTTGCTTTTTCTATTATCCAACGGATGTTGGCAATTTGATCTCTGGTTCCTTGCCTTTTCTAAATCCAGCTTGAACATCTGGAAGTACACGGTTCATGTACTATTGAAGCCTGGCTTGGAGAATTTTGAGCATTACTTTGCTACTGTGTGAGGTGAGTGCAATTGTGCAGTAGTTTGAACATTCTTTGGCATTGCCTTTCTTTGGGATTGGAATGAAAACTGACCTTTTCCAGTCCTGTGGGCACTGCTGAGTTTTCCAAATTTGCTGGCATATTGAGTGCAGCACTTTCACAGCATCATCTTTTAGGATTTGAAATAGCTCAACTGGAATTCCATCCCCTCCACTAGCTTTGTTCATAGTGATTCTTCTGATTTCACATTCCAGGATGTCTGGTTCTAGGAGGATATAATTGCTCCTGTTTTACAGATGAGAATACCGAGGCTCAGAGACATGAAGTGACTTGGCTAAGGTCACACAGCAAGTCAGTGGCAGAGCCAAAGTCAGTTCTCATTCAGATCAATCATCTTACTAGCCCACTGCTCCAACGGGGTGAGAATAGCCTTCAGGAACCCAGGATCAGACATGATGTTTCCTCTCTGAAAAATGGCTCCACCTACCCACTCAGCAGTACCAGCACAGACTAGAAAAGCAGCAAGAATGAGACTCTGCTGTGCATTCTGATGGAGGTGTTCCCAGAGGAGGAGCACCCAGTTCAGCCAGATGGTGGGGGTGGGGTGGGATGGATGGTCAGGAAATACACAGAGAGTAACCCATCTGGTGAGTTCACATCCCTCAGTGTTTTTTAATTCTGAGATGGACAAGTGAGGAAAGAGAACCCAGGAGGACAGGCCAGCCTGAGCACGGGTGCGAGGTTGTGAGTGCGGCCCAGGGGCTCCCCACCTCACTGGGGGGCTGGCCCCCGGGACCGCAGCATGCGCAGGGGGCGGCACCGAGGGGAAGGGGGCGGGCAGGGTGGGCGCAGCCAGAACTGTTCTCTGGACCACTCAGGGTGGGGGGACAGACAGGTGACAGGAACTACACCTGAACCGAGAAGATGGAGGGGCGCCTGGGGTCGGGGCTGAGGTCCCAGGCTCCATGGCAGCACAGTGCGGGGTTCAGAGCAGGGGCTTCCCCCTGCCTCAGTTTCTCTTCTGCAAAACAGGATAATAAGAGTGTTGGCTTCTCAGAACAGCACCCCGCGTGTCACGAGACTGGTTAACATGAGATGCTGAAGATCCTCCTCTGGGACATGCTGTCACCTTGGACGAGTCTCCAGACCTCCCAATAATATGGATGTGTGGGCTCTTGGCCCAGAGTAGGGGCTCACAGGATAAACGCCGTCACTGCTGTCAACTCTGCTCCCTCGTCTTCACCATCTCCGGGACAGCCAGTGATCACGGCCTCCCCGAGCGAGCAGGCAGTCACCGCCACCATCCCGTCACGGCGACCTGTCCCGGCAGGCCGCGATGCCACCCAGGCGGACAAGACAAATGGACTTGCCACCCACCCGGAGCGGGCACCAGGGAGCAGACCTGGCTCTCAGGCTCCGCCGGGCTCCCTTCCGGCTGCCAGGCTGCCCGTCTGCGTGGGCTCTGCCCGGTGGAGGTCCTGTTATTTATGTTTGGAAAATGCATTCAGGGCAGTTCCCAGAAGCACTTACAGAGCTCTTGTTTAATTGCTACTTTATAAACTCGCTGCTCCAAAGAGTGAGGGATTGATGGTCTCGCCTGGCACCTGGAGCAGCCCCACTGCAAATGCTTTTCCCAGAGTGGCCTGGGAACCCAGCTCCCAGGAGCCCCAACCCCGTGCGGCTCTGGCCCGTAGCCAGCTCCGGAGGTCCCTGTGGGCCTCGTCACCCTAATCCCCAGCTTGGGGATGGCAGCAGCTGGCGGGCTGGTCACACAGGCAACGAATGCACGAAGAGCCGTCATCCGCTCAGGACCAAGAGCTTTGGGGGGTGGGGGTGCGGCTAAGAGAAGCCCTGTCGCTCCCCCTTCACCCTCCCCTTGTCGCTGACCTGCAGAACGACCCTGAGGACATCCCAGTCCCAGATATGGACAACAGGGGCCAGTCCTGCTGAGCCCCTTCCCCGAACACCATCGGGGTCCAGCAGGCCTGGACTTGCAATGCCAGCTCCGTCCATTTCAGGGCTAGTTCTCTACACACCCTGAGCCTCAGTATCCTCTCCTGTAAAGTGCTACTTGTGGATTCCATTTGTCAGCATCACTGAGAAAATGAAGCGGAGTCGCAATGGTGCCTCTCCTGAATGTAGAAGCAGCCGATAAATAAATGGTATTTATGGGATTTCCGCAGCCACAGAAATAAAGGGTCGAGTGTCTTCAGTGAAGTCCTCCTAGACTCAGCAAGTCTAAGCCTCCCTTCCAGAAGAAACCCAGACCTTCACAGGGATCTCTTCTGCTTGCACAGTCACTTTACACAGCACCATACTAGAGTGCCCTGCAGACGCCAAAAAGCATGTTCTCTCCAATGACCTTCCCGACCGCCCGCCAGCATTTGGGTGATGAGCCTCACTCCACAGACGAGGCTTACGGTAGAACGCAGGCAGGATGACTGTCTGTTAATCAGCTTCTTCTCCAAGCCTTGCTCCCTTTCCTCCACACCTGCTCTGCCCTCAGTCAGCTCCAGGCACACCTGTGTCTCCGAGATGGCCCCCAACAACCCTGCCCTCCCGAACCCACGACCCTGAGGAGCCCCTCCCCCAGGAGCAGGGCAGGGCTGCATGACACCTGGGGCATCGTGGGGACAACCAGGTCACATAGACCTTTCTGGTACCCCCCGTGTTCTCTGAGCTCACTCCCCATGGGAAGCAAGTTGCATGTCATGAAGACTCAAGCCGCCCAACGGAAAGGTCCTTGTGGTGAGGAACCAGGACCTCCCACCAAAAGCCAAATGAGTTCAGCATCTCAGAATCGGGTCCAGCCCCACTCAAGACTTCCATCGCAGCCTGGCTGCAGCCTCATGAGAGATTCGGAGCTGCAACCCTCCAGCCAAGCCACTCCCAAATTCTGTGAGATAAGAAATACTTGCTCCTTTGACACAGAAAACAAACAGGGTTACCAAAGGATGAAGAGATGGGGGGTAAATTGGGAATTTGGGATTAACAGAAACAAACTACTATGCATAAAATAAATATACAGGACCTACTGTGTAGCACATTAGTGATATCTAATATCTTAGAAAAGAACCCTAAAGAGTATATATATATATATAAAAAACTGAGCCACTTGGCTCTGCACCTGAACCATTGTAGATCAAATACACCCCAATAAAAAGGATTTGGTGCTTTAGGCTACTAACTTTGGGGGAAATTTGTTACCTGGCACTCAGTTCGTCTCATCCCTCCCTCCCCTGTCCACAGCTTAACACTCCCCTGCCTCTTTCCATCCTACACAACACACCCACTGATTTCAGACTGGACGAGCATAGGTGTCACTGTGTGTGCTTGTTCCTTTGCTGGGTGTTTTCCTTCTATTTTTTACCTGCAGTGTGTGTGCGTGTGCGTGCGTGTGCATGTGCGTGTGTGCGTACGTGCATACGTGTGTGTGTGTGTGCGTGTGCGTGTGTATGTGCGTGCGTGTGCATTCGTGTGCGTGCGTGTTTGTGCACTCCCCAGATACAGGCCACTCTACCACTACTCTGTGCAACCTCCTCAAATGAAGATCCTAATAACTAAGCTTTTCAAGAAATAGGTGTTTCGTGTAGATTCTAGCATTTCAAGACCTAGACTTCCTGGTCTTCTGGTTCTCTGTTCTTCTCCCCTGGGTGTGTCCTCAGCCGAGACTCACATTACTTTCCACGTGGACCAGGTAAGAGCCTCCTTGCTAGTCCCACCCCCAGCTGTGCCTCTCTTCGCTTGCTCCGTACTACCATCATGCAAACACCATCTCATTTTTAAACTACCATCTGATTAAATCCTTCACCCTATTCCTACCACCTCACAGGAGAAAGTCAGTCTCCACGGCATGCCTTTTGAACCCTCCCTGCAACCCCACCTGCTACTCCTCCCCAGTGAGGTACTGATAGGCTCCTGACATTCCTGCCTCTGCGCCTTGGCACCGCCTGTGCCTTTTATCTGGAAGCACTTCCCAGCCTCATCCACCTGGTAAACCTCTATTCATTCTTCAGAACCCAGGTCAGTCACTGCTCCCTGGAAATCCACGTCTCCAGGCAGAGTTAGGTCCCCTCGGTACTCCTGGGTGTCTCTCTCTGATTACACTGAGCCCGTTGCTAGAACTGTATACTCCTCAGTCTCCCCTGCGAGGCTGGAGACCCCTAGAGTTCCATCTGTTCTTGTTCTCTTGGCATCTGCTTCAAGGGCTTGGCACATAATAGCTACTCAGAGAAGATATATGGAGCCAGAAAGTTTTGGGGGGCAGGGGGCAGTTTTCATTCTGTGAACTAGCGTACATGAAGTTCGATGGTGCGGTGTTAAGCATACAGAGGGCGTGCCATAAATGTTAAGGTTGGTGCCTTTTTCCCCTTTGCTCTACAAGCAGAGGAGCGGGCCTTGTTTGTCTATGGCCCCTCAGTTTTTCAAGTACACCCAGGAGTGTACAGGCTGGTCTGATTTTTCACTTACATTAAACTCTCCTTGAACCCTGTGGGCTGTTATCCCCCCATAGCCTCCATTCCTGCCAGGTCTCCTGGAGTCATTGTGTTTTTCCTTTGGAAACCTTAACAGCGGGTTTCATAAGGCCATGCGACATTTGCCTTTTCTGTCTTCGGTTCAGAGAATCGCACTGAACTCATTCGTCCCTTCCCTTGCTTCCTATGAGAACGGCAGTGAAAACACGCACTCTGGAGCCTAGCTGCCCAGTTCCGATCTGGCAAGCCCTGAGACTGGCCTGTGGCTTCTCTACACCCTTCACTGCCGCATCTATAAAGTGGGGCTATAACACTGCTTGAGCCGCAGTCTGCTGTGAAGACTCCGATACTGTGGATTCCCAGCAAGTGCTTAGTGAACACTGGTGTCTATTCATTCTACTAGCCTTTCTTTAGTAGCTGTGCAGGCCAGGCCCTGTTAGAGGTAGAGGAGAATGGGACCAGCTCCTCACACCCTGGAATTCACAAATCAGAGAGGGACGCAGGGAAAGAGGCACGCAATCACCAGTAATGCTGGTGAGTGCTCCAGGGGAGGGAGGCAGCCCTGCATCTGTTTAGTGGGAGCAAAGAGGAAGGAGGTTTTGCTAATGAGAGAGCTGAAAAGGCATGTGAAAAAGTGGCAGCTTACCAGGGACACCGGGAGGGTCCCCGGGGCAAGGGAACCAGCACGTGTCCAGGGCCAAGGGTGAGACAGCAAGCAGCATGTCTAGAAAGCTCGGTAGCTGACAGTAACTGAAGCACCAGGGAGACGCTATTAGCTCCATGTTCCAGGCGAATTAACTGATTGCAGAGTGTCCATGCAACATACAAGGACATGACGCAGCGGGGTGACTGCACATCGCCTGCAGACTCGGAGGATCTTAGGGAGCAAGCCACCCCCAGCAGCAGGCACCAGGAGAAACGGAGGCATTTGCAGGCCTGCCGCCCTCCATCTGCATCTCAGAAAGCTCACGCCGATGGTGGCCAGCTTGGTGACTACTGCAGTGGCCCAGGCAGGATGGGTTGGACCATTAAGGAAGGAGGGGGACAAACGCAAAAGACATTTAGAGCAGAAGGCAGCACGCTCTGTCCGTAAAAGGCCAGATATAAACATTTCAGCTATTGTGGACCATACAATCTATCATGACTGCAACAGTTGCAAAAGCAGTCACAGACAATTTGAACATGAGCACGGCTTGTGTTCCAATAAACTTGATTACAAAAGGAGGTTGCAGGCCACACGTGAGTCATAGGCCGAGTTTGCCAACTACTGATTTGGAAAGTAGATGGATGGGAATTGACATCCAGAACAGCAGGGAGGAGGAGGAGTTCAATAATCTCAGAGGGTCTTGAGGTCCAGCACCCTGCCTCTTTGCCAAAATACAAAGATCAAGATTCCACAAGCTCCTCTGTATTCAAGTTGTCCCCTATAACTGTCACCTCCTGATGCCCCTTAGGACCTGCATGACCCTGCACTGATCTTTGGAGAAGTTGGAGAGCAAGCATGAAATACAGACCCGTGGGAAAGTTTTTCAGAGTGTCTGGCTCCCCATTTCCAGCCCAGACCCACCTCAGGCCTGGAGGAAAAGCTAGAGCAACCATGGCCCCGTGGAGTTCCCTGGCAGAGAGGGAAAGGGCTGGCCCAGAAGCCAGCACACACGCTCTAGGCAGCCCGGCTGGATTTAGTCAGTTAGATGACTGCTCAAAAATAGCACGTGAATCTAACTGGAAGTCATAAGTACAAAGAAAGCGGGCAATTTTTTTTTTTAATATTGCAGATAATTCTAATGTGAAGTGTCTACTATTGTATCCTTCTGCACTGCTGATGGCAGTACAAATTGGTGCCCAACTTTCGAAGGGAGCTTTGGTTACAGCTTTCAGAATGTAAAACATCCCTTTAACCAGCATTTCCACTTCTAGGAATATATCACCTGGAAACACTTGCAAGTACCTATGCCCGAGGTTATCCATCTCACAGCATTTGCTGAGCCTTGTGTCTCCCTTAAACGCAACCCAAACCCTCAATGTGTTGGTGTTTGAAGAAGACAGGACTTTGGTAGGTGACTAGGTTTAGATGAGGTCATGAGGGTGACTCAGGTGACCATTTCGTCTACTACCGTGGGCAAGAATCCCTTAGAAGAAATGGAGTAGCCCTCATAGTCAACAAAAGAGTCCAAAATGCAGTACTTGGGTGCAATCTCAAAAATGGCAGAATGGTCTCTGTTCGTTTCCAAGGCAAATAATTCCATTTCACAGTAATCTAAGTCTATGCCCTGACCAGTAATGCTGAAGAAGCTGAAGTTGAATGGCTCAGTGAATATCTACAAGACCTTCTAGAACTAAAACCAAAAAGAGGTGTCCTTTTCCTCATAGGGGACTGGAATACAAAAGTAGGAAATCAAGAGATACCTGGAGTAACAGGCAAGTTTGGCCTTGGAGTACAAAATAGAGCAGGGCAAAGGCTAAGAGTTTTGCAAAGAAAACACACTGATCATAGCAAACAGCGTCTTCCAACAACACAAGAGAAGACTTTACACATGGACATCACCAGATGGTCAATACTGAAATCAGATTAATTATATTCTTTGCAGCCAAAGATGGAGAAGCTCTATACAGTCAGCAAAAACAAGACCGGGAGCTGACTGTGGCTCAGATCATGAATTCCTTCTTGCAATATTCAAACTGAAATTGAAGAAAGGGAAAACCACTAGATCATTCAGGTATGACCTAAATCAAATCCCTTACAATTATGCAGTGGAAGTGACAAATAGATTCAAGGGATTAGATCTGATAGACAGAGTGCCTGAAGAACTATGGACAGAGGTTCCTAACATTGTATAGGAGGCGGAGATCAAAACCATCCCCAAGAAAAAGAAATGCAAAAAGGCAAAATGGTTGACTGAGGAGGCCTTACAAAGAGCTGAGAAAAGAAGAGAAGTGAAAGGCAAGTGAGAAAAGGAAAGATATACCCATTTGAATGCAGAGTTCCAAAGAATAGCAAGAAGAGATAAGAAAGCCTTCCTCAGTGATCAGAGCAAAGAAATAGAGGAAAACGATAGAATGGGAAAGACTAGAGATCTCTTCAAGAAAATTAGAGATAGCAAGCAAACATTTCATGCAAAGATGGGCTCAATAAAGGACAGAAGTGGTAGGGACCTAACAGAAGCAGAAGATATTAAGAAGAGGTGGCAATAATATACAGAAGAACTGTACAAGAAGATCTTCATGACCCAGATAATCATGATGGTGTGATCACTCATCTAGAGCCAGACATCCTGGAATGTGAAGTCAAGTGGGCCTCAGGAAGCATCATTACGAACAAAGCTAGTAGAGGTGATAGAACTCCAGGTGAGCTATTTCAAATCCTAAAAGATGAAGCTGTGAAAGTGCTGCACTCTATATGCCAGCAAATTTGGAAAATAGCAGTGGCCACAGGACTGGAAAAGGTCAGTTTTCATTCCAGTACCAAAGAAGGGCAATGCCAAAGAATGCTCAAACTACCACACAGTTGTACTCATTTCACATGCTAGCAGTCATGCTCAAAGTCCTCCAAGCTAGGCTGCAACAGTACATGAACCAAGAACTTCCAGAAATATCAATAACCTCATATATACAGATGACACCACCCTTATGACAGAAAGCAGAGAGAAACTAAAGAGCCTCTTGATGAAGCTGGAAGAGGAGAGTGAAAAAGCTGGCTTAAAACTCAACATTCAGAAGACAAAGGTCTTGGCATCCGGTCGCATCACTTCATGGCAAATAGATGAGGAAACAATGGAAACAGTGACAGACTTTATTTTCTTGGGCCTCAAAATCACTGCGGATGGTGACTGTAGCCATGAAATTAAAAGATGCTTGCTCCTTGGAGGAAAAACTATGACCAACCTAGACAGCATATTAAAAAGCAGAGACATTACTTTGCCAATAAAGGTCCATCTAGTCAAAGCTATGGTTTTTCCAGTAGTCATGTATGGATGTGAGAGTTGGACTATAAAGAAAGTTGAGCGCCAAAGAATTGATGCTTTTGAATTGTGATGTTGGAGAAGACACTTGACATCCCTTGGACTTCAAGAGATCAACCCAGTCAGTCCTGAAGGAAATCAGTCCTGAATATTCATTGGAAGGACTGATGCTGAAGCTGAAGGTCCAATACTTTGGCCACCTGATGGGAAGAACTGACTCATTAGAAAAGACCCTGATGCTGGGAAAGATTGAAGGCAGGAGGAGAAGGGGACGACAGAGGATGAGATGGTTGGATGGCATCACCAACTTGATGGACATGAGTTTGAGTAAACTCCGGGAGTTGGTGATGGGCAGGGAGGCCTGACATGCTGCAGTCCATGGGGTTGCAAAGAGTCAGACACGATGGAACAGCAACGATGAGATCGGGGCTCTCGTGGTGGGATCAGCGCCCTGGTTAGAGAAGAGACAGGAGAGGCTTGGCCCCTCCACAAGCACACTCCAGGAAGAAAGCCCTCACCAAGAACCAAACCTGCCAGCACCTTGCTCTTGGACTTCCCAGCCTCCAGAAACAAGGAAGCAAATTCTTGTTTCAGCCCTCACTCTACGGTATTATGTCACAGGAGCCCAAATTGACTAAGACACGGAGTGATAGCAATTTTAAAATTTAAATGTTCATCAATAGAGAAATGACCTAACTATGGTTCATTCATAGTACAGAATGCTACACAGCTGTTAAAAGTTTGAGCTACATTTATAGGAAGGGACACAAATGGATCCTGATTCATTATTGAGTAAAAAAGAAAGTCACAATAAAATACATTATTTCAGTTTTTTAAAAATGAGTATAAGGAGGAGAAGGGGACGACAGAGGATGAGATGGCTAGATGGCATCACCGACTCAATGGACATGTGTTTGGGTAAACTCCGGGAGTTTGTGATGGACAGGGAGGCCTGGCGTGCTGCGATTCATGGGGTCGCAAAGAGTCGGACATGACTGAGCGACTGAACTGAACTGAACTGATAAGGACCCACATAAATATATGCAGCATGGAGCCAAGCCAAGAGGAGAGTGGAGTCAAGCAAGGTGTCTGGGGAGTAAAATGTAAGGAGGTGACCCCCCCCACTCCGTCACCCAGGCTCATGGAGGTATGGACGCTGTGCCTGCACAAACCTGCGGGCATCACCTTCCATTTCGCCCCCTGGGCACTTTGCTTCACCCTGGCCCCAATCCCGATGCAGAGAAAAAAACCTGGGGCTCCTACACAGGTTACCTTTGGAGAGAAGTACTGAGGAGGTGGCAGCAGAAAAATCTTCATTTCTGAGTTTACTCCCTCTTGTAGTGCCCAATATTTTTCTACAAAAATACATGAATTATTAAGTGGGATATTTTCCTTTTAAAAATCTTCTATCATTTTATCCCATTAATATGTATAGATTTGCATAAGTTGAGTGATTTTTTAAAATGTGTATCAGTTCAGTTCAGTCACTGAACTGAGAATCGTGTCCAAATCTTTGCGACCCCATGGACTGCAGCACACCAGGCTTCCCTGTCCGTGGAATTCTCCAAGCAAGAATACTGCAATGGGTTGCTGTTTCCTTCTTCAGGGGATCTTCCCGACCCAGGGATCGAACCTGCATCTCTTATGTCCCCTGCACTGGCAGGCGGGTTCTTTACCGCTAGTGCCACCTGGGAAGCCCCAGGTTCACCATAGCCATGTGTAACAGCTGCTCCCAATAGGAGTTTCTTTTTCCCATGAAGCAAGTCTGGTTGCATGTCATGTGATTTTGATATCAGCTAGCATCAAAACCCATACCTGCAAAAAAAATCACTGATCCTAGAGAGAGGGCATGCAAAGAGCTACAGAGGTAAAACAGAAACATAAAGCACCTGAGTTTGAGCCCCAGCTCTGCCTCAGACTAGTCACTTAGAAAAACAAGCCCAGAAAACTTCCCTGGTTGTCCAGTGGTTAAGAAGCCACCTTCCAATGCAAGGGATGTGGGTTCAATCCCTGGTCGGGTAGCCAAGATCCCACGGGCCACGGAGACACCACGCCCCATGCGCTGCAGCAGAAGAGGCCCTCACGCTGCTGCAAAGAGCCAGGGCAGTCAAAAATAAATAAATACACAATTTCACGTATATCTTTAAGTCACTCCTCAGTACCTTCATCTGCAAAATGGGAATTATAACATCTACGTAAATGTTTGCTGAGAAGATGAGAGACGGAATGAAATGATACAAGTGCAATTACCTAGCATGGGTGCTGCTGCTGCTGCCAAGTCACTTCAGTAGTGTCCAACTCTGTGCAACCCCATGGACTGCAGCCTACCAGGCTCCTACGTCCATGGGATTTTCCAGGCAAGAGTACTGGAGTGGGGTGCCATTGCCTTCTTCAAGCATGGGTGAGCTCTCCCCAGAAGTTAGTTTCTCTTCTCTTGAGACTTCCTGCAACTTCATCAAAAGGTTTTATGAACTAAGTCCCATTTCATCATCAAAGTGCATGGTCATCTCAAGCAGTTCTGCTTTTATTTCTCATGGGTTATCAGTGGGCAGAAAGCCTCAACATTATAGTTTCACCAGTCCAAGAATATGGCAGACTGGTTAAGTTTTCAGAAGAGAATCCAGATATGGGCTTTGAAAACCAAAGAACACCATGAACACCTTGGGATTATCTGGTGCTTCGGCCTGGTTATTCTTTGGGGAGAGTCCGCTTGATTTCTCCCATTGTTCACCGTGTAAGTATACATCCAGAGACTCCTTTAGCAGAGATCCTAAAGGAAAAAGAGCTCCCAAGCAGACCTTAAACAGAAGAGTAAGGGGAAGTGAGCGGCTCGTCTGGAGCAGAGGTTTCAGCTAAGTCTGGAGTCCGTTCTGAAACATGTCTTGTATGCAGAGCACTATTCTAGATCCCAGTGGGGAAAGCCGCTGACCCATAGGCTGGGTCTGTGGTGCCCTTAGCCTTTTGAAGGGGAGATTTGTAATGTGTGAGCAGAGATATAGGTGCATTTCCTGCCATGCCTTTACTGAGAGAGGACTTGGGTGAAGAGTCAGTATATTGTGGCCAGAATGAGATGGAGAGCAGCTGAGGCAGAGGCCACGGCAGGAGAACAGCTCCGATCATTTCGTGGATGATGACGGAGGCCTTCATGCGTGCTGGCATAGCATCCTGATTACACTTTGAGGAACTACCTCCTCCTCCTGGAAACAGCTGAGGTTCCCAGCACTTGCTGGGAACCGACACAGACTGAGCTGCTGAAGCCCCAGGCCCATGTGGGAAGCCGGCAGCGTCCAGCAGTGGTTTACAGCCTAGGGCGGCCTCGTTCTTTCACTCTATTATGTCTTGCAAACACTTTTTTACATGTGTTGGGATGTGAAAAAAAAAAAGTTGAAAATTAATGCAGTTGAGACTTGAGGGACTTTTTAATGAAGGTGTCCAGTTCTCCCCTGGTTCCTCCCTGGAACTTGATCCATAAGCATGGTGTCTGAGACTGAATGTGGGAGAACATTCTTTCCAGTGGCAGCACTGCCTTTTCCAAACCTACCTTTCCAGCCTCTCCTCTTATAAGCCCCCTTTACTCCCTCCAGCAGAGGAATCTGTTCCTTGCAGCCAAGGGATGCTAACCAGTGCCACGGTTGCTGCGTGGGAAGGTGTGTGTGCATGCGTGTCTCTCTGGAACTGTGTTCTGTATAACTTAAACTCCCAGATATACCCTCCTGGACCTGTGGAAGCTGAAGCCCTCTCACTCTCATTCTGTACCCGCACTCCCAAACTCTCCCCCGAAGTCCTCTCGGGTCGGAAGACTGGGTTCCAACCCAGCCCTGAACACTGACCTGCTCCTGAGAGACGCTCTGGCAATCACAGGCTGGCTGCTGATCACCCAAGGGAAAGAGAGGGAGACAGGAAAACCTGTCTGGAGCTTGGAGGCTAAGCCACGCATCAGTGCAAATCGCAGGCGAAGGTCTTAAGCAGGTCTAGCCTTTGAGGTAAGAGGGGGCTGCTTTCACCAGACAGTCCACTGCTCTTTGCTCCACAGTGGGGGGTCGGGAAGGGGCTCCCACCCATCACTGGAGAAGCTACTCGGCTCCAGAGCAACCAGGGCCAGGCCCTATCAGGGTGCTATAAGGAGATGAGCAATATAGCTAGTATTTACTATTGAAAACACATAAGGGCAAATATTTGACTAAGTGTTTATTTGCTAGTGGAACTTTTAAAATGGCTGATTGGAGCCCAAGTGTCAGTGTGGGGTGTTTGATTAAAAACAAACTGGGTGAGTGTTTCTTTGCAGCTGTGAACTTGGCGAGCTTCCGATTCTTCGGTTCTGGAACACTCAGTGGGCTCCATCCCCTGACAGCAGGCAGCGGGCAGGGAGCCCCGGCCGGGTGGCTCGCCCTGTCCCGGCCGCTGGGAAAGCCAAGTGCTCACGTCCCCTTGGCAGAACCGGGTCCCACCACACGGCGGGCACTGTGCAGAGTCTGGGGTGACCCGGGAACATTCCGGCCACCTCCGGGCATGATCTGTAACTGAGGCTTAATCTCTTCATCACAAAGCCGTTTCGTGAGAATCAGCTCTGAGCATCACTCTGGTGATGACTAACTGTTTGCAGATCTTTCTTTTCCCCTCTCTCGTCTTTTCTCTCTCCAAGTGAAATTTTGTGCTTATGCAATGTATGTCTCTTGCTATTAACTCTGAACAGCTGGGGGTGGGGAAGGGTGGGACTTCAGCTTTACTAAAAGGTCCTCAGAGCACACGTCTTCTCTCCCACGAGACAAACAAAAAAACAAAAACTCTTGCACTCTTGCATCTTCTGAGTTCTTCCCCTGTGCCTCACTCCAACCCAGGCACTCCCTCCATCCCCCATCTCAGTTCATCTTACTGTGTAGGAGACTGTCATCCCCATTTTACAGATGGGTAAATGGAGGCTCAGAGGCATGCCCTGTTTTGCCCGAAGCCACACAGATGGGAGGTGGCAAACGAGATGTGAGCCTAGATGTGTCAGCCTCTATAGAGTCTCACTTTTTCATTCCCTCCTCCTGTGTTCACTCCCTTTAACCTACAGTCGGCATGCTGGGTGCGCCAGAACAAGGAATAAATGCCCGTGAAACCTGGGGGAGAAGACCAGTGGGAACATAATCCACTGCTCCAAACTCTTGGTCTTAGGAGAGATGGTCATCCATAGCTTGGGAAAGAATACCCCTCCCGAGTGGCTGGCTCCCTAGTTAGCAGGCCCCCACAGGACACTGGATGGACACAGTTGGGAGTCAGATCACTGTCGTCACCATCTCCTGAAGTTTATTCTGCTCAAGGAAATGGGTGAACAAGGAGGAGAAAACATAGACCCTCAGAAACATATCCTTTAACCCCTGGAACCACTCATCCCTCCATCCCGCATTCCAACTGTGCTTGAGAGGCCACAGATACAGGTGCAAATCCTGCTGGGCACATGACTAGGAACAATTATGTACCACTTTCTGAGCCTCAGTGGCCCCATCTGTGAAATGGGGATATTCATGCCACCACACAGCATGATTGAATGTTGAATAGGACATCCACCAAGAATTGGCTGGCACTGAATGTCATCCCTGAAAGGATTAACCTCCCCCCAGACTCCCTCTGAATCCTGTAGGAATCCCTGTTTCCTAAGAGGACAAAGCCCGCATCTCTGTTCTAAAGTGATTCCCACCCCACCCAACTGATGGAATAGTCCAAGCCTGTCCTTTACCCTCTCCACTCTGCAAATTGCAAGCAAACAGGACTGCTCATGACAGACGGCCCTGGAGTTTGGCCAGATTGCTGAGAGTGAGAAAAATTGTCACACTCAGTCTCCAGGAGACAGTCCCCAGAGAGAAACTCTTCCCGCCGCGGGCCCCCTGCCATGCACCACGGGCCTGCCCTGAGCCCCATGGGTTGAGATGAGGGATGCTGACTCCAGGGACTCGTCAGGAGAAGCCTCACCACAGGCTTCGTAGGTGCCAAGGAGGCCCTCATCTCACAGAAGAGGGAAATTGAGGCTCCGAAAAAGTGAGCGGCTGAGCCAAAGCCACAAACGCAACAATTCAGGATGAATTCCCTATCTTCCAAAGCCGGGGCTCAGCCACATTTCAAGGAAGGGGAGTTTGAGAAAGCATAATGGACATTGCAAAATGACGTTATGCTTAGAGAAAAAAGAGAAATAGGTTTTTAAAAATTATACAAATTACTAAAGTTAAACAAATGTTCCGCTGGGCATGAGTAAAAAGAAAATTAAGAAATATTCCCTTAGACACTGAGGGTGAGCAATCTACCCGGAATTATGTAAAAACCACTCTCCTTTTTTATGAAGGGGAGGTCCCCTCCTCCCCGTCTGTCTCTACCTCCTCTTCACATTCACACAACTGTCCTGCAGCTCAAATAAGGAGCAGGGTGGGGTGTGTGAGTGTGATTGCATGTGTGTATGTGTGTGTGTGTCTGTGCGTGAATAAAAACCTGTAATGGAAATAATGACTCACACTTTTATTTCTCCTGCCACTCATCTTTAATTTGAGCATCACTGCATTTCTGTGTAGTCTCGTAGGCCTGCTTTTCCACATGAAGAAGAAACAGGGAAAGAACATAATTTTCCCAGGGTCCCATAGAAACTGATCATCAGAAAGAAGAAACTAGCCCAAGTGATGTCTAACGCTTGAAGCCCACGCTTCTGCGGAGTTGTCCTTTTCCCACCCATTCTGCGGCCTGTCATGGGTGTGGCCCTGGCCAGACTTTGACCCAAGATCTTCTGAATCTCCTACATTCTTCACAGAAGGAAGTATTCGGCAGTGCAAATGCCCTGATTTTATATGTGTGTATGTGTGATATGCATACATAGACAGTACACAATGAAGTAAATCTTATATCCTATACACGCACCTACATGGATGTGTTTACACATGTGTGTGTATAAAAGACAGCTCTTGGGACTTCCTTGGTGGTCTACTGGCTAACCCTCTGTACACCCAGTGCAGGGGGCTGGGGTTCGATCCCTGGTCAGGGAACTAGACCCCACATGCAGAAACTAAGAGTTCGCATGCCCCAACTAAGACCTGGCACAGCCAGATAAATAAATATAAAATAAAACAGTCTTTATTAAAAAAAAAAAAGACAGCTCTTTTGGAACCCATGAGAAGAGAAGAAAGAGGCAAAAAGCACAAAGAATGTGGAGAGGAGGAGGAATAGGGTGTGAAGGAGGAGAAGAAGGGAAAGGAGATACACAGTCAGAAAAATCAAAAGAGGAAGAGATAAAGAATGGGTGAGTCAAAGAATTGCCAGGAGAGGAAACAAAGAAAACACAGAGGAAGGAATCTCTTGCTGGCAGGATAAATAGCTGTACCACTCTGAGGCCAATTGCTTACCAGCAGTTCTTAGGGCGCTCCTTGGGCTCAGGAAGTGTGGGTTCAGCCAGGAAGGCTCCTCGGAGCCCACTTTGTCTCAGCACACTCTGAGACCCCCACCCAGGCCTACGGAGTGACAGAGGAAGGGAGGGCAGGCCTGAGGAAGATGGAGGGAGGGGGGTGTCAGGGCCAGCCCAAAGGATGCTGGGAAATTCCCTGCTCCTCACCTCCTTCCTGGAGCTGGAAGGGCTCCCTCCTCCCCAGACGCGTAGTGGCCCACAGGCTTCTCCCTGGGACCTGGCCTGAGGTCTGTCTTTCCCTCCCCATCGGGGGCCTGGAGATGTACACAGCAACCTCGTTGTGCCTCAGTTTCCCCATCTGAATATTGGTGTGGTAAGAATACCCATGCCGTCAGCACTTGTGAGGAAGAAATGAATGTGCCCCGTCTGGACCCCAAGTGGGCCCAACAGCTTGTAGCACTGGTCGTTCTTGTGCTCCTCTTGGCTGAAGCACCCTCTGGCTGCCACAGCTAACACTCCGGTTAAACGAGGCTCCTGGACTGTCCGTCCACAGGTTGACCGTGCACGGAGCAGCTGGTGCCCTAAACCCAGGGAAGCCAAGAGTGAGGTTTCTGGCAGCTGGGGAATGACAATGGGGGAGAGAGATTGTATCCATTCAGATGACATTTAATGCACACCTACTATGTGCATGGGCTTGACAGTGCAATTGCAGCTAAGAGAAGCATTCAATATTCATTCCTCAAATTTTCCTTTCTTCTTTTTGAAAACCTGTCTATGCGTCTGTCTCTCTAGATGAACTGTCAGCTTCCTGAGGATGGGGGCTCAGCCTTGCTCCTTCTAAATTCCCACAGTGTTTGGCACAGAGTAGATGCTTAATAAATATCTGGGAAATAAGCCAACGGGGAAACAGTGAGTCCCCAGGAGGGGCCTCCTAGTGGCGGTGGGGAGGCCCCCCACCTCCTATCCCCATCAGAGGCCACGAGCAGCATCTTAGTCAAGTCAAAAGAACTGGAAATGTGCAGGTGGTAAGACTGGACCTGGGCTCTCCGTGTCCCATTGCGGCCTACGACTCAGAGCATCCGAGTTTATCTCGTCATCTTTCAAATGAAGTTAGGCCCCCTACGCCCTTGAGTTGCTGGGGGGATAGAACACAAGAATTAAATGGCGGCCCCCTCAAGCCTTCTCTGTGCCTTTTCTTTGGACAACAGGACAGAGCTGAACCCCTTCGACTTCTCCAGTTAGCAACAAACTCCTCAAGATCAAAAGACCCAAGGAATAACTAGGTTCATCCTATAAAAAATGTAGCCACTCGGAATTCCATACACACGCTCTAGGAGTAGATTACTGAAGGTCAGTGGCATTTTACTTAAAACAGAACTCCTGTGGTTGCTGTGCATGCTCACCGAGTCTCAGTTCACCTTTGTATCAACTCTAAGGAGTAGGTGTCCATAGCCCCATTTCACAGATGAGGACATGCGGCTCTTAAGTTCCCACCTGATGGACGTGACTCATCTCTCTGTGGATCTGTCTGACTTCAAAGTATCTTCTCTCTCTCCTCCATCCCATGGCCTCTGTCCATAAATGTTGAAATAGCTCTTCATTCTCATCAGAAGCTTTAGTCAGAGGATGAGAAAATGGAAGCAAGGAATAGGGTGAAGGGAGGGGGAATTTGGGGAAAAGGAGGCCAAGAATCCTTTTCCATTCTGAAATGAGTTAGAAACATTCCAATTCCATTTTTCACTGTCTATCGCATCCTAAGAACACAAAGACCTCAGCCAAACCCCTAACTGTTTAAAGAGTAACAGAACTCCAGATTAAATTAATATCCACATTCAAACAGTAGCTACCGTGGGGCAATTGCCAAGCTGTCTCTACCCTCATGAGAAAGGGAAGCAAGCAAGTACTAGCCAGGACCTTCGATCCGGAGAACAGAAACCAGATCCCAACGTGGTAGCACCATGCCGGGGAGCCTCAGCACCATCAGACCTTTTCACGGTTCACCCAAGTCGGCCGCTTTCCCACCGGACTCGCGCTGAACAGCTCCCCAAAGTGATCCGGGCTGTTTTGACACTGAGCATCAATTCCACAACCTTGGTTTTCATCCACTGATCAATTACCCTAGCTCATTACAGCACCGGAGTGCGCTTTCCCATCAGAAGGGAAACATTCATTCGCCCTGCCTTTCATCCGCCCAGGAAGGAAGGACAAAGAGAGGAAGGCAGGAGGGAATGGGGGTGCTCGAGTCCTTCGACAGAGCCCACACACTTCCTCCCTGGGACAGAACCCAGAGAGCAGGGTGTCGCTGAGCCAGGCGTGTAGAGTCCCAGGAGGGCAGCCGGCGGGTCAACATCGTCTCCAGCCGACAGGCACCGAGGGGTGTCCCCACAGAGGCGGGGAGAGAGAGAGTCTGGGTTGCGGGAGATGGAATCAAGCCACCAGTAACCAGAAGTGGGGAAAAAGCGACCCTGGATCTCCAGTTCTCCTGTGATGAGACAGTCTCCCCCAAACGCCCTGGGCAGCCCCTCGGAGAGCTCAGCCGCTGTGCACCAGGGCGCCCCTCCTCTGGTTCTGTGCGAGGTCAATGCAACAAAGAGCTGCTGCCCGTTTACTCCCGAGCTGTGACCCCTCTAAGGACCCCTGGGGAAAACGACTGTGGCCTCAGTGCCAAGGAAAGCTGCCCTCCCGAGGAAACATTTTTAAAATACACATCATGAATCTTACAAAGAACATTTTCTGCTTTCCTTTGCCCAGGCAGAAGCTCAGAGACAAACTTGCTAACCAATTTTAATAACTGTGCAAGACTCCACGCTGTGCACGGACACTGCCCTAGCTTCATAATTCTCTTCATCTCATCTTCTTCCTGTCGTGATTTCCTTAATGTATTGCATCTCATTTAGGGAGCTGCCTAATATCCTTCCTGGAAAGGAAAGAAGCCTGTGGGATCTAATCAATCAGACCTTAAATAAATAAATAAAATGCAAAAATTTGGTTTCGTCTTCACACAAGCCTACTGGTCCTCATACACAGAGAGTTTAAGTAAGTTACCCAAAGTCACACGGCTAGTGAGGGACATCACTAGAAAGCTAACCCAAGTCGTCCTGACCTCAAGTGTCAAGCTTAAAGTTTAACATTTAAAGTCTGTGCTCTTGAGGTCCGGGGCCTCAAGTCCTTCCAGAGTCCACGAGCAGACCCACAGAACTGACCCCTGCTCCCATTTCTCCCCCTCACCCAGGACTGGGTGGGAGAACACAGGTGCAGACCCCCTCTTCGCCCCCAGCCCAAGCCTGGCCGGGCCTCTGCATCAGGGTTCGGCGCCTCCATTCCGAGCTGGGCTGTGGGTTCAGGGAGGGGCGCCTAGTGTGTGTGGTTCTGATTTGCATGCACGCCCCTGGGCTTCACAGAACTCTTCCATTCCAAGTCCAGAAGCCGGGCGAGCCTTTTTTTTTCTACACACAACCCTCTCTCCAAGCCCCCACGCCCCCAGCCCCGCCCAGTCCGCAGCTCTCCCTGTCTCTGACAGCTTTTCTCTTTGAATCAGAGAACTACACTCTGCCAAGCGAAAATGTAACTCAAACCTCAAAGGGCTCAAAGGCGCTAGAAACTCGCAAGGCACGACTGCCCCAGAGACGCTGCTTTGCCCCCGGGTGTGGCTTCCTTGCAGCCAGGGGCGGGCGCCGCCGGGGATCCGGGTATTTTTAGCCGATAATGTATCTAGGTGCCCTTGTGCCTGATACCCCAGGGATGAGGATGGTTTCTCTTCTTTAGGGGTCGGGAAGGAGCCTCGGAGAGTCCAGAAGACCTTTGCATTTCGTCGCTGCCTACCGTGTGCCCAGGGCCTTTCAGGAGCAGGCCCTCTGCCCTCCCAGCCACCCAGGAGGGCCAGTGGGAGCTAGGCATCCTGCTGACCTATGACTTCGGCACACGGCCTGTCAAAAGGTGAGGCTGGAACTCTCAGGACCAAAGTCACCGCGCCAGGGACATGGGTTGCAAGGTGCCTCGGGCTGCTGGCCGGGAAATGGGTACACACGCTTGTCCAGCCAGCTCCTCCCTGACAACGTCAACAGGCGAATGATCTGCCAAGCAGAGCCTGTTGTCTGCAGACTTGCAGAGAGGAGCTGAGTGACGCAGGCAGGTGGGCCCCGTCAGAAATGGCCTTCTCAGGGAGGCGAGTCCTGAGCCCCACTGGAAAGGAGGGAGCAGGGGCGACTGGAGGCTGCCTTCTACACACAGCACTGTTTGTCCTCGGGTCTCCTTCCCCACCAAGACCAGCTCTCCCACTGGCCCACACAATCATCACCAGCTTCACCCAATTCTTCATCCAGGCCTCGCTCCAAACATGCCTTGGTGTTGGCAGGTACCATCCCCAGTCTGACCTAAAGCCCACTCAACGAATACCCATTCATTTAATTCCGTTGAAAGAAGAGGTGATACTCATTCACAATCAAGTGTAAGTAACCAGCACCAGTTTACATGGTGACCCTCCTACAGAGATTTTCATTTTCACAGGGATCAAAGCCTTAAGCTCAAGAAACAGTTTTCACTTGGTGGCCTTCTAGGCATCAAAGACTAGTTGGGGAGGGGGTGCTAGGGCCCAAAGGCAGAAAGCGTTTACCTGCCCAGCTATGGGTCAGGCCAATCCCACAGGAGAGATGGAGTGATGCACAGAGAGACTCAGTGCTGGATCTCAGGGACCCTTCTGTCCTTTCACAGTGGTTCAAACAAGCGCTTAATTTTCATCATGTAGGGTTTGCTGGAGCAACTGAAGAACATTTGTTGTTAACTGATTGTAAGCTTTGTGAGAATAGGGACCAAAGCTGTCTTGTTTCCCCAGAGCATAAGGCAACCAAGTCAACCAATACAGTTTATCCTGATAAACTATAGGTGGATGGATAGAGATATAGAGGAGTGGACAGCGGCTAAGTGGACGCATAATTATCTCTGTAGGTGGATGGATGTGTCAGGTGGGTGGATGGGGTGTGCAGAAGGGTGGGTGAGTGGTGGGTAGGTGAATGAACTCTTGGAGAGTGGATAGGTGAATGTATGGAAGGGTGGTGGACAGTTGGACTGGTGGATGGGTTAAGGGATGTACGGGTGGATAAATGGTGGGAGGGTGAGTGAAATGCTAGATTCTGTAGTAGATGCTTTTGTGTTTATGCCTTTTTATTTCCCAGGCACTGCCTTAAGTCCTCTGTGAACAAAGTGAGGTTTAAACAAGTAAACTATCTCTCACCAGCTCTGTGAGTTAAATGTTGTGCAAGATGACAGCTCCTCCAGCTCAGAAGGGGCCAACCAGGATCCCAGTCTGAGTCTTCCTGAGTCGACCCAAAGGTCTGTCCACAGCCCTCACATACTGAGCATTTATCCAGGGGCCACCTGCAGCCCTGCCTGTTCAGCTTCACCCCTGAAGGGGCCCCACCCCCTGCTCCTGCCTCCAGGACATGTGCAGCTTGTTTTCTGATATTTGCTAATTCATTCAGGCTCCTTGATGCATCACATTTCTTTTCTGGAATTTTCCAACCAATACCTCCTGTTCTTCAGAGATGTTTGGGTCTGGGTCAGACAGGGCATGAAGACCATTTGACCCAAGACCAAATCACGTGAGGGCAATAAGCCAGTGAGCTGTCAGTCTAGCCCTTAGTCTTGATATTCCCCTGCCCTGCCTCACCCACCCTTTACTTCAGCTCGTGAGGGCGGTGCCCTTTTGGAGGTCAGGGAACCCTAAGAGAATTTGCTGAAAGCTATGTATTTGACCCCAGGTTCCCGGTGTACATAAACACAAAATTATACACACAAAGACTCCCTTTGAAGAACCCCTGGACTTATTTACTGTTGGGGGATTCACTGTTTCGGGTGTATCATCTCTTCATAGTCCAGGTGTCTAGTATGTGAATGATGCAGATGGTCGAGTCTGCCCCCATTTCTCTTTATCACTGTCAAACAATTAGACACAAATAAGATGTGTGTTAGATGGGCTCTCCGAAGTTACAGAAACTCTGACTCTATCCTCTGAGACTGTAGTAAGCAGTTTCTAAGAAGGCTCCCAAGGGCCCCTGCCTCCTAGAACTCACTCCCTAGTCTAATTCCTTCCTCTTTTTTATTATTTTATTTATTTGCAGTCCCTGCACCATGCTGCATGCAGGATCTTAGTTCCCTGACCAGGGATCAAACCCATGCCTCCTGCAATGGAAGTGCAGGGTCTTAACCACTGAACTACCAGGGAAGTCCCCCTTCTCTTTTTTAAAAAATGAATTTTTCAAAGTATAGTTGATTTACAATATTGTGTTAATTTTTACTATACAGCAGAGTGATTCAGTTATACATATATATGCACACGCTTTTTTATATTCTTTTCCATTATGGTTTATCACAGAATACTGAATATAGTTCTCCATCCTATACATTGTTTATCCATTCTATATTTAATAGTTTGCATCTGCTAATCCCAAACTCCCAGCCTAACCTTCCCCCACCCCCTCCCCCTTGGCAACACAAGTCTGTTCTCTATGTCTTTGAACCCATTTCTGTTTCATAGAAAGTTCATTTGCATCATATTTTAGATTCCACCTATAAGTGATATCATATGGTATGTGTCTTTCTCTGACTCACTTAGTATGTTAATCTCTAGGTCTATCCATGTTGCGACATATGGCATCATTTCATTCTTTTTTATGGCTTAGTGGTATTCCATAATTGCCTGCTTTTGAATGTGGGTTGGACCCAGCAATTCTCTTGAGTGGATAGAATCTGGATGTCCCTTCCAAGATTTTGTTTCAAAAGGTCCTGGCTTCTGTCTTGCTTGGCCTCTTCAACTCTCTTGCGAGCTTGCTCTTAGGGATGTTATAAGCTGCCTGATGGAGAAGGGCAGTCTCTGGCCGTCAGTCCGGGAGGAACTGAGGCCCTCAGTCCAACAGCCTGTGAGGACCTAAATCCTACCAGCAGCCTCCTGGGTGAGCCTGGAAGCAGACCCCCCTGCTGAGCCTTGGGTTGTTAGTAGCCCCAGCTGTAGCCCAACAGCAGAGGGCCTGGGCTGAAGGCTCAGCTAAGCCACACACAGATGCTGGCTCCACAGAAATGGAGATAATGAGGGTGTGCTGCATCCAGCGTTAAGTTCAAGGATCATTTATTATACCTGCGCGGATAACTAATGTGGTTGTCTAACATCCTACTGAACAGCTGCTCTGTGACAATGACTCTAAGGAAAACGAGATGAATAAGATGCACCGTATGCCCTCTAGACACGCTGTCTGTGAGTCAGCTAGTAAAGCAGATCATTATGGGACCTAAATAAATATTATAATAAAGGCATTATCAATGACAGAGTAAACAAACCATAAAAATCCATTGGCCAAGGCAAGTCAGATGGCCAGACTCAAGGTTAAGGGGTGGTGGGGGGATATACTCCACCCCCATGTTAGTAGGTGAAACTGTAAGGTCACAGGACAGAGGATATAAATATCGAGGGGATAAGAAACTGGGCCCCCCAAAACGCAATCTACTGCCATGAAGACATCGAGGAAGTGCAAATGCACATTACTAAGTGAAAGAAGCCGGTCTGAGAAGGGTATTTACTGTATGATTCCAACTCTAGAACGTTCTGAAAAAGGCAAACTGTGGAGACACTTAAGAAGATCCGGGTTTCAAAGGAAGACGGGATGAATAGGCGGAACACAAAGGATTTTTAGGGCAGCGAAACTGCTCTGTATGAGATTATAATAAATGATATATGTCATTACACATTTGACCCAAACCCATGGAATGTACTTCAGGGGTGAGCCCTAATGCACACTGTGGACGCTGAGTGATAATCATGGATTGATGCTAATTTATCAGCTGCAGCAAATGCACCCCTCTGGTGAGGGTGTTGACTGTCGGAAGCTATGCACGTGGTAGGACTATGGCTACATAGGCAATCTCTGTGCCTTCCATTCAGCTTTCCTGTGAATCAAAACTGCTCTAAAAAAGTCTAAAAATACAACCTACTATAAAGGGCTATGGTGGTTTAGGGAAAAAACACATTTAATCGAGTCATAAAAAAAGAGACTGGAAGGAATCATATCAAACACTGACACTAGATGTTGGCAGATTGCATATGATTCTTATTTCCCTCTTTATATCTTTTCCAGCTCCAAATATTCTGCAACGAGCATGTTTACATTTCAAGAAAAAATGTTACAGAAAATATGAGACCGGTTCATAGAGCCTGAAGAAAGGAGAAAGCATTTTTGACTGAGAGGCCTCAGGAAGTACCTGAAGGCAGGTGACATGGAGCTGGCACTGAAGCGCAAACTGCTCCAGCAAAGCAGTATCTGGATCCAGAAGAGAGAAGCCCCCCGCTAAGCCTGGGGCGGGACTTGCCCTAAAGTCATGTGACAGTCAGCGCATCTTAAGGGGCCGGTACCCTGCTGGTTAAGTGAGGAGTAGTGGCGAGCTCTGCCTGCGGAAGGTGGAGTTGGGGGGAAATGGGCATCACCTAAGGAGCCTAAAACGTCAGTGATTGAAAGGACTTTCAGAAACAGATCAGCCCCTTCATCTCATTTTAGGTCATGTTTAACCTAAAAAACAGCAAATTTCATACGGTTCATCCTAATATCAAGAGGGGACCCCGAAGAGTGACTTCCCCCCCATCACAGAGACAATGAGTGACAAAGCCAGGGCACACACAGTGGCTTTTAGCCAAGCAGAGGCAGACTTGGGAAGCTCAGGCTTCCTCTCTGAGGAGCTCAGGTAAGTGTGGGCTTGATGAGGGGCAAATAGATCTTCAGAGATGATGACCTGGGAAGTTTTGACCATGTGTACACTGTCAAGCTCACAGGAAAGGAAATACTGAATGTAGCTCACAGCATCATTCAAGCAGGTGCATCAGATTTGTCTTTAAAGTGAGACTTTCTGCAGAGAGGCGTGGGGTGATCATTGCTGGAAGACCCTCCCGGGCGGAGAGGCAGCATCTCATCCCCCTCTGTAGTGTGCACAGGTCCTGGCACAGTTCTAGGCACGTGATCATCTTCAGTAATGTTAGCCGGATCCAACGCCCTGAGTCGCTGCACTTCCACCTTTCCCAGGCCAGGAGCCTTTAGCTCTTTGTCTCCTGCTCTTCCAGGGTCAGAAGAAGTCTCCCCAGTCTTGCTCCGTAGCTTTTACTTTTAGTTCAAGAGCTTTGGGTGGCAGGGGGTGGGGCAGAGGGAAGCGCGGGTAGGAACTGGACAGCCATCCGGAGACCCCGATGCTCAGGGGCAGCTCCACTGAACCACTTTCTGTATCGCCTTGAGAAAACACAAGTTTTTATAAGAAAAAAAGGGGGCAAATCCATCCCGATGCAGGGGGGATTTGGGAGTAAGCATTAGCCTCCTAAGAGGGTTCACAAGGTTATACTTAGTCTCTCTCTCACACACACACACGCCCAAGCACACACACACACTCATTTTGTATCAAGCACCAGGTTGAGTAGGTCAGAAAGGAATGGTCCCATTGTTCCCTGTTTACGCTTGTTTTTCAGGAGACTGCCCCAGAATGTCACTTCTCTACCCTTCCCCTACCTGAAAATGAGATTAGAACTTGCCCTTGATTTTGCCCCAGGACCGGTCCAGCTCAGAATGCTCACAGCAGGGCTATTCAATGAGCACTAATCATTTCTTCCTATCTCCCCATGAGATTAGAATGCTCTGGGCTCTGGCTCCTGGTACAGCCTGACTGTGTTAGGCCCCGACACTCCCCGGCCACTGTGAAATACCCTGGAAAAAACAGGTTCTGGAAGAAAAGATCTCCTTAAAGCTCTGCTGCTTCAAACTCCTCTTTCACTGAAGGTCTTGGCGGAGGTGGGGGCAGGGCGTATAGGGCCTGAGCCGACCCGCGGAAGGAGGAGAGAATGCATGTTCAGGAGACCTCTGCCCTCATGGAGGCTGGTGGGGGGGGGCAATCCAAGGATGCCCACTAACGTGCCCCATGGTCGGGCCCCAGGCTAAGAGCCCAGCCATGCCCCAGGCCTGGTAGAGCCCCGATTACCAAGTCTCCAAGCCTGTCCTAAGACCACCTTCTCAGTTTCACCTGCTGATCATCCAGGAAGAGGAGACCGCTCACCTTAGTCACCTCCAGCCAAGCTTCAGGCTTGGGACCCCTTTGCCTCTCTCTCTTCCCAGCTCTTGTTTCCACCCAACCGAGGTCCTCCTGATAGGGGCCTGCAGAGGAGAGCCTGCGTCTCTGTCTCTTTCCAGCTGTCAGAGAGGCCAGCTAAGAATAACCACACCCAAAATAGTGCTTGGGATGATTTAGGTGTGGCTCAGCCCAGAGGCAGGTGGATGGACTAGATGACCTTTGACTCCTGGGATTCCTCGTTCATTAACAGAAATCTACTGAACACCTACTATGTGCCAGGCACAATGTTAGGTGCTAGGGATGCAATGGTGAATTAGATGCATGGCCCCTGCCTTCATGGAGATCTGAGCTTAGTGAAAAACCTGTAACCCACGTCTACCACCGCCTCCCCTGCCCCAGTCGGAATCAGTGGGTTTTGCCACTGTGCCGTGGCACTGTGTCCAGACCTCTGTCTAGCTTGGAACACGTGCTAAGTCGCTCCAGTCGTGTCTGACTCTTTGCGACCCTGTGGACTGTAGCCCGCCAGGCTCCTCTGTCCATGGGATGGATGCTCCAGGCAAGAATACTGGAGTGGGTCACTGTGCCCTCCTCCAGGGACCGAACCCCTGTCTCTGACATCTCCTGCATTGGCAGGCAGGTTCCTTAGCACTAGCTGGGAACATACTGTATTATAATTATCCATCTCTTCAGTTGCTTCTTTACTAGATTTTGAATTCTGGAGACAAGAATCACTTCTATCCTCAGAACTTAGCACACTCTATGGCCCATTGTGGATGCAGAATCAAGATTCGTTGAATAACTGGATGCATGGATGAATGGATGGATGGATAGATAGGTGGATATAGATTGATGGATCAAGTCCTTTACTTTCTGGAGATGTTAACAAATAGGAATTTTCTTCCACCTGCTTCTTTCTTTGGACTCTAGTTGGTTTGCCTCCGTTATATCAATTTGGACCATAATAGATTTAAATATAAGACATCCTAAGTGAACATTTGAGGAGTAAAAGGATGCCAGAATACGGCCGATGCCATATGCGTCTCACTCTCACACAGCCAGCCCCTTTCTTGCTGTGTGCAGACATGCCTTCAGTCCTTCTGGATACAGTTCCTAAGTCACTACAGCCAGCTCCTGGAGATGTTAGCTACGTTGAAGCTTATTTATCATCTATGAACTAGATAATCAAGCTTGGCCAGGAGAAGCAGGGGTCAGGTTCTGAAAGATCTGTTGAGATCTGATGATCAATTATGAAACTTCTAAAACAAAGTTTTACAATGAACGAGCCTATCCTACCATAGCTAAGATCAAACAGTACTTTAAAATACATTAACATTTTCATTCAGATGCTAGTTAATGATCTTGTTCTATATATTGGTTGATGAACTGTTTGCTCATCTCTACAAGAAGCCCCCAAGTTCTCAAGTCTGCCAGGGAATCCAAAAATTTCCAAGTCTAACACTAGAGAGGGTCAGACACTAATCATGTCACCATCTCATGGAACCTACAGTGCTGTCCACCACCAAGGTGATAAACCTCCACTCCTCAGGAGAGAATTCCAGACCCTGCACAAAACCTAAGGTGCCGTCACAGTAAACTCCTTGCCAACGACTGGAACTTTTACTCTTTCCTTCCCTAGGAATGCCTATTCCCCCATCTCCACCTAGTTTAAATCTGCCCATTCTTGTGAAAACATGGAAAAAGGCTTACAATTCATGATTCATTTTTTAACAATGTACGTATGCTTAGTACGATAACATATGATATCAGCTGTAACAACAAGCACCGTGGAGAAGCTGTACCCGGGAGGAAAGTCTAGCAAAAAATGCAGCAAAATGCCAACACCATGTGTATCAGTGGCATGGCACCATGAGTGGTACTTCTTCTGTTTTCTAAATGGTTTCTGATAGAGTTCTGTGGTTTTTATCATGAGATCCTTATACTTAGCCAACGTCCACTACAGGATGAGAATTAAGCCACTTTTAGACATTATACTTTGAATACAGCCTGGTATAAATGCTAACACCTCCAAGATGCCTTCCCCGACTACCCCCTCCCACTGTCCCCACAAGACACTGGATTTTCCCCTCTGGACCCTCTAGTCTTTCATTAGCATCTGTATCAGAGGACTTACCAGGATCTATATTGAATCATAGATGATTGCATACATGCCTGTCCAGCTTTGTAACAGAAAGACATTATTTTTGAATCAATAATTCAAAGAGCAGTTATGTTTCCAGCCTACACAGGTTAGAACAAATAATATTATAATATGATATAAATTATTACATTCGCATTACTACTTTCAGTTTTTTAAGTGACTCCTGTCCATTGCCTGCCTCACCACCCAAATGATTTCAGCTCCCAGACCATCATTTGCAAGACCACAACATAGGGGCCTTCAGGGTTGGAACTGTCCAGATCATCTGACACGCGTCGACCTTTAAAACAAGTAAAACCAAACCCTTAGGGACTTAATTTGCAGGGAATATGAAAACCAAGTCTTGGTTGCAAGCCATACACTATCTTTGGGATTTAAGCATTCAGCCAGTTGGATGAAGTATTACTAGCGCTACTGACAACAGGAAGAGAACGGGCCTCCCTCCCAGCCAAGACTGCAGAGTCACCCACCAGACTTATACAGGTACAGCATAATTGGTGGAGGGTTATTTGTTTGAACTTGCAAAATGGATTTCTTAAATGTTTGAGCTAGTGCTAGAAGTGTTTTCAAAGGGCCTGCATACTCATCTTAAACACACACATTATTAAGGGATTTTATTTGACATTTAACAATTTTGTATATTAATATTCCCGTCTTTCCCCTAAATGGCCTAATCCATCTAAATCCATAGCATCAAAAGTCATTACACAGAAAGAACAAGATGTTGCCAGAGCCACTGTGGCCCAGCATTGAATTTGCGTGAGCCGAGAGATGATTCGGGCAGATTTATATCCTGTTATTTCCTGAACTCGGAGCAAAACTCACAGGTTCAAGACTTTGAAAGCGTTTGTCTGAGCAGTCTCCCTCCATCACTGGGAAGGGGAGGGAGTTTCTGCCATCTGCTCCAGCAGCCTTGTCTTCCTTCACCCCTCTCTCCAGCTGGCTATGTGAACCCTGGTGTGAATCCTAAGGCCCATGGCCACTGGTAAGAGGAGATCTTTACTTAATCTTCCTTCCCCTGGAAAACTTTCTTTTACCTCTTCCCTGGTCCCCATGATACGGAAGGAGACTTGTAGAGAGTGTAGGGGGCACTTCAGATTCTGAAATTACTACTTTGTTCTTCTTACTGGCAAGTGACATAAAGGGTTGGGCCACTGTAGTGGTTTTTAATCATTTTTGAGTCACACACATTTATAAGAATCTGATGAAAGCTCTGTATTCTCTTCCTAGAGAAAGTCAGATACGTGCACACACGCAAAATTTCGCTTGCAAATATAGGCGGTTCACATGGTGAATTACTCATGCATGGGTTCCCCAAGGATGTGTGAACCCCAGTTTAAGCATCGCTGATCTAAATAACAACCCCTTGCACTTCCCTTTGATTTGCAGAGCATTTTTGAAACCTTTCCCTTGTTAGACAACTTAGTAAGGTAGGAACCCATTTCACTCCCATGTAAAATTGTCAACCTGGCTGAGAAATGTATTTTGACTTTCTGCTTGCAAATCTTAATTTTCACCTCCTTCTGATGGGAAATTGCACTTAGAAAATTGAAGTTCTGTTTGTTATATTTTTGTACTAATTTGTTAACACTAATTCCCTTTTTTCCCCCCATAAAAACATGGAAAGCTCATGGACTGAATTCAGAAAGCCTGGGCTAGAATCTAGATCCCCTTGGCCCCTTTGTCTGAGGAAGGGCATGACAACGCCTATCTCCCGCGGGTCAGAGGATTTCATGAGTCATGCCAGGAGTCTCGTCTGAGCCACACCCCCCAGCGGGACATGTCAATGTCTCCGAACACATTCAGCGGACCTATTGTTTCCGTAATACAAACTACAAGGAGTCAAACCTACAAAATCTTCTAGACTAGTGGCGCTAAGCAGGAGATAGAGTGAGAACGTGTTGCAGGTAGTAGGAGTTTTTTTTGAAAAGATTTCTTAACTGCTGAGATAACAGTGATTCAGAGTGTCTATCTTGATGCTCATTTCCCAGCCGTCTGCCTTTGAATGGGAAGCTTTGAGACCAAAGAAACCCAGTTGCTTCATTCAATATGTAGCTTATTATTAATACACAAAAACATGGATGCTGTCACTTGCAGGGCATGAACCCCGACGGAATGCAGGCCCCTTGCCACCTGGAGGAACCCATGAGACCACCTCATAAATAGTGCCTGACAACTCTGCTCGAAGTAGCTGCTCCATCCTGGCTCACTGCACCCCACTTTCTGCCCAGCTGGGCTGGTGGGGGCTGTGTGCAGGGCTGGAATGACCAGCTGGCAGGGCAGTCAGCCTGAGCTCTCCCTGGCACTGCTGGCCCCCAGACTGAGAGGGAGTGGGCAGGGCCACAGCCAGCCTCTACAACTCTGCTGTGTTACTTAGGACAAGATGCCCACTCTGGGAGGACTGATGGGAAAAGGTGGCTTCCCTCTGCTGGCCCTGCCTTATGGGCACAGACATGGCAGGCAGAAAAGGGCTGGTTTCAGGCCTTGCTCTTCCCCAGACGTGGTGCAGTAGACATAGCAACCTCAGAGCAAGCCTCCCCTCAGGTCTCACTCAGTCCTACCCGCAGAAGACTTAGGGCTGAGGGCACAGAAACCCCAAACAGTGGGGAGGGCAAATGGCCGGCCTGGGGTCAGACGTCAGCCACCCTGTTCTCCAGCCCTGCTCTCATGGACCGTTGTTCATTTGATCAACAAATATTCAGCGAGTTCATTCTGTACGCCAGCGACAGGAGGCGCATCCCATAGGTTTTCACTGACTTCTTATAAAATCTCTGCAAGACATCAATTGCTATTCCCATTTAATAGGGAAGGAATCTGAAGCTCAGAGAGATAAGTTATTTGCTTCATGTCATACAGCTAATGAAATGCAGGGCTGGGATGCAAGCTCGCTTGTATCTGACTCCAAAGTCTCAGCGGGCCCATCCAATGCCTTAGGTCAGTGGCTGTCAAATTTGGCTGCATGTCAGAATCACCCTGGGAGCTTTTAAATCATACCAGTACGCGGGCCTCACCCCAGAGATTTAGATTTAATTGGTCCAGGGTGGGATCAAGCGCCAGGGTTTTTGTTGTTGTTGTCATTATTTTAATCTTCCCTGGTGCTTCTAATCTGCACCCAGGATTAAGAACCACAGATTTTGGTGAATTACTCATCCTAGTCAAACTTAACTCATTTCCACCCAAATAGCTGAAAAGACAGACCATCAACCAGGGAGTGAGATCTGATGTAGCATCAGAAAAGATTCCCTATTCTAAAACGTAGCTCCACACCCTGCCACACCTTTGAACCTTGAACTTTTCCAGGTTCCCCCCTTTTAATATAAAATAATACTTGTTATCCTGCTGCTGCTTAGTGGAGACTAGTCATTAACCAACTAATACCAAGAATGGGGTATTGAGAGAAAACAAAATTGTGGTTACCCAAGGGGAAAGGGGGTGGGAGGAAGGATAAGCTAGGAGGTTAGGATTAACATATGCATACTACTGTAACTACTATGTATAAAACAGATAACCAAGAAGGACCTGCTCTACAGCACAGGGAAATATGCTCAGTATTCTGTAATAATCCATAATGGAAGAGAATCTGAAGAAGAGAATCAGATACATCTGAACCACTGTGCTGTATATCTGCATCTAACGTGATTTTGTAAATCATCTATACTTCAATTATAAAAGAAGAATGGTGTATTGGGAGAAGACTGATGAGGTAGGAGAACCCAGGAATAAGGAAAATCATGAGAGAGAACATAAGCTAGGTTAAAAAAATATTAACAATAATCATAATGCATAATTACAATAGCTAAACCTATATCGAGTGCTTACTGCATTCCTGCTCTTGTTCTAAGCGCCTTATAAGAATTAACTCAGCCACTCCATTGAGGTGAATGTCTCTACCTTCTCTATTTTACAAATGAGGAAACTGAGGCATACAGAGGCCATTAAATAACTTGACCAGGGCTTCCCAGACAGTCAGTCTATGGCACATGCCCTTAATTTTGTCCACCTGAGTTCTCCCCAAGCCTAGGTCTGCTGGTGGCTTCCTTGCCCCACTCAGAGTCATGTTTGCTAGGTCTGAGGACTGCTCCAGCCTTCTCTCTGCACAGCTGACCAGCCCTTCCATGTCCAGCCGCTTCCCCTGCTCTGCTTAGCCCACTGTAGCCACGGCAGTTAGCAGTGTGGGGTGAGGGGAGGAGCCCCAGCCTGATGGTCATACAGTCTGGGGTCTCCCTGCAGGCCCGCCCCTAAGTGGTTGCACATCCAGGTCAAAGGGCGACTTAAGTCTCAGGACCTAAGTTGCCTTCTTTTAAAATGAAGGTTTTAAATTGGGTCATCTGTAAAGGCTCTGAGAAGTCCTACAATGAAGAAACCAGATTCAACAGGGTTTCCTGAATTCACAGGACCACTGTAGGAGATTGCATCATTGCTGCCAATTCCTCACTGTAGCCACACGCTGCTGTGACCTTACAATTCCTACCACTAGTGATAGCATATATTCGTTTCTCTGCTTTCAGCAGAGATTTTGGCCTGGCAGATTTTTGGCCAGGTCTAGCCAATGGGACGTTAATAGACACAATAGAGGGAAAGGCTTGAAATATGCTTATGCAGGTAAGCTTGCCCTCTTTTTTTTCCATCATCCTGAGGAGACCATGCCCTGGGTGGCTGCCTGATCCCTGGAGAATAAGAGATGTGTGGAGCAGAGGCCTTCCCAGGTACCCCACAGGACTGTGAGAAAAATTAAAAATCAAAATACATTCATGTTTGCTAAGTCACTTTAGTCGTGTCCAACTCTGTGCAACCCTATGGACTGTAGCCTGCCAGGCCCCTCTCTCCATGGGATTCCCCAGGCAAGAGTACTGGAGTGGGCTGCCATGCCCTCCTCTGGGGAATCTCCCTGACTCAGGGATTGAACTCACATTTCTTGTGTCTTCTGCATTGGCAGGCCGGTTCTTATCACTATCCCAGTGCCACCTGGGAAACCCTAAAAATCTAAATAAATCATGATAAATATTATTATTAGTCACTGAGTTTGGGGTTGGTTTGTTACACAGCATAAGTGCAGTGTTAACTGACAGATACAACTACCAAAATTTTTTTTCATTAACATCTATTAAATGCCCAACTGAATGTTCCAAAGAACACATTTGGAAAAAAGTACTACTCTAGGAACATCTGAGGCCAAGCTTTTTGCTTTTTTCCTCAGTGTGCCTTCCTTAGCTTCACTGAGCAGAGTGCTCACTTTTTGTCTGGTGTTTAGTATAGGTCTCTCACACCCCTGCACAAAGAAATAGCTTTTTGAAGGCAAGGACTCTACACAGTCATATTTCCATCCTCAAGGCCTGGCACATTATAGGTGCTTAGTAAGTGCTGGTTAAAGGAAAAGAATGTCATCATAACTGTCTGGGCCGCGTTTGTGGACAAGGTGATCTCTAAGTATCCTTCCATCTTCAGCATCCGAGAGTTCAGCAGCCATACCCTCCTTCAGTAAGCTGTCCGTGGTGACTGGGGGCAGTGTCAAACCCCTTGCCATCCTCCCCATGTCTCCTCTCGATTTCTGGCCTCATTTCCTCTATCAACTCAGTTCCCATTTGCTGTGCTGTTATTAAATGTTGGCTCTGGGGATGTTACAAAGATGGGCAGGTCACACACTCTCCCCTGGAGAAGCTCAGAGATGCTGCCAGTCCAACTGATGCTGAAATTTGAGGCTCAAAGTTCAAAGGACAGAGACACACAGGGAGAGTCAGTCACCCACGAGTTCTAAGCAGGAGATGGCAGGGTCAGCCTCATGCCTGAGGCCTCTGAGAGCACTGCACTGCTCTCTCACCCAGAGTCCAGATCATCAACCATCCCACCCTCAATGCAAATCTAAGAAAGTCCGTTCATGATAGCACTGAGCTTCTGACTAATTAAGCAAGCCCCCTGCCTCCCTCCCAGGCAACTCTGAAGGCTCCTCAGGGAAATTTGGGGATTTCCTAGAGGGGGCCAGGCTCCTGTCACTTAAGCAATATCCTTTCACACCCTCTAGTGGTTAGAGGGCATTCTGACATCCCGGAGGAGCGCGGTAACTCCCCTGCATGCGTGCCTGTGTGATCAGTCCTGTCGACTCTTTGCGAACTCCCCAGGGCCTACCTACAAAGTGAGCCTGTCCTCTGGGAAATCGATTTGGCAATAAGTATCAAAAGCCATAAACACGGTCCTACCCTTTAACCCAGTAATTCCACTTCTGGGACTCTACTCCAAGGTGATAATCCAAAATGGGGGAAGTCTGTTAGCACAATGATGCTCACTGTCTCGTTGTTTAGGATATCTAAAATTAGCCAGTATCCTAAGTGACAAAAAAAGAAATGATTAAGCAAATTATGATCTATACACACAGAAGGGTCAGCAGTGTGAGGTCACTTAAAAAATGATGGAAAGTGGCAAGGTGAAATAGCTGGAATATGAATACTGAAATCAGAGGGACCAGTCTAGTCTCCATCAGCAGGTGATTGTTGACATGCTCCCTAAGCTCTTTGAGCCTCAGTTTCTCTATCTGTAAAATGGAAGAACATGCTGCCTTGCAAGTTGGGAAGACTACCCCAAGAACTGTGGGTAGAGCCCTTCACACCATGCCTGGCGCAGAACAGAACATACAATCACTGGAGTTGTTATTATTATTACTAAGGTTTGAAATCATGTTACAACAGGGCAAATGCATCTGAAACCATGGTAAGCAACAACAAAAAAAGCAAGACACAACACAAAATTGTTATCTTTACTATCATTTCACTTATACAAAAAAGAACAAAGATACGTGAGGAGAACTTTTTAAATGTTATTTTTAATTGGAGTGTAGTTGCTTTACAATGTTGTGTAGGTTTCTGCCATATAACCACGTGACTCAGCCACAAGCAGACACGTGTCCCCTCTCTCTTGGAGCTCTGCCCATCTCCCATCCCATCCCACCCCTCCAGGTTGCTACAGAGTACGGGTTGAGCCCCCTGCATTACACAGCAACTCCCCATTCGTTATCTCTTGAAAGATATACATGACATGCCGACAACGCTCCTGTTTTGGTTTTTGTTTTTTTTCCAGCGAACATGTCTTGAGTCGGACATGCTCAGAACCAAGAATGCCTTAGAGATATAAAGATGAAAGAAAGCCCCCTGAGGAGTTCACAGTCTCCTGGGTGAAACAGGCACCATGGGCAGGAAAGGGGGCCGGTGGGAGGGGGAGGGCTCGGACAGTTTCCCCGAGAGGATTTTACCTGGCTGCCCCTGAAGGTGGGCGCGTTTTCCCCCAGCCTTCCAAGAGTGGAAACATCTTGTTAGGGCAGGGGGTGTAACTTCATGACACTCACCCAGCTTCACTCTAAGTAGTGTGTTTGGAGGCAACTGAGGAAGACAGTTGAGAGGTCAGTGTGGTCCAGGGGCACAGGCTTTCCCCAATCCCCACACCCAGCTCACCCCTGCGGACCCGCAGCCCTTCCCCCACAGGCAAAGGCCCGGCCTAAAAGCAGCATCACCAGCGGCGTCCAAACTGGTACCATGCGAGTGAGCTAGAGCCACTGGTTTTCTCTCACTGCGTCAGCTACTTCAGATTTTACAGAAAGAATTACCAGTGTCAACCAGAGTTTCGCGTATTTCATGAGGTTTTACTCTCCTGCCTGTCCTAGCAGTAGGGAAAGAGGCCTTCAAGTCTCTTCAGCTCTACCCTGAATACAAAAGATGCAATCAGTAGCTACAAGGTCTCTAGCCTGAGGTCCTGAGGTCCTGAGGCCATGAAGCTGGGACACTCTCCCTGGCTCTCGCCACGAAAGAGGTGGTTGAAACTGCAGCCTCATCCAAAGAAAGCGCCGCTCTGGGCCAACAAGTGAGGTCAGAAGGGTCTCCCAAATGGCCCTTGTTTTCTTCTATGCTCACTTGACCTTCAGGTTTCCAGGGGATACAGGTAGGGCCTGGCTGATCTGGAGCTCAGAGAATTCAGAGATCAGTCTAATTCCCTAGAGAGCTCCCTCAGCCCTAAATCCTTTCTGTCCACTCCGAGAAGTGAGCTCTCTGCTGCGGTTCCCACTGCAGAACAAATCTCCTCAGGCGGAGTGGTATTAACAAATCCAATCATTTTCTTTCACCTGCAGATTCTCTCGGGCAGAAATGTAAAAGGGGCACTGTGGAAGAGCTGACTCTTCCACAACACGTCTAGGAGGACTTAACCTGGGGAGACTCACGCTGGACCCGACTGGAAGGCTGAGGGTTGTTCCTCTTCAGCCCAGTTACATTTTAGGCCGAATCACAAGACACAGCCATCTTGAGCCACTGCTTCTGTGAAGAGCAAGCCACTCTTATTTTCTTCCCTCTTCTTACAGCTCCCATCCCCAGAAGGTTCTGGAACTGGTCCTGAGGGAGCCAGGCCAGAAGCCTGAGGAACCCTAGCACTTACTGAACTGATCCCAAGAATGGTCCACATATCAAGTCAGGACATCCTCTCCCACCAGACTGCTCTCTTCTTTCTCCACATCCAATAAAATGTTTTAGGAGGACACGATGACCTTTTTTTAATCAATAGCCAAGAAGACTTAGTCCAAGGGCTGGGTGTCGGTCTCAAAATGTTCCGTCACAGTCTCTCTCATCAAGACAGAACAAAACAGCCTAGTGAGTTCATCTGGTGGGCTCCCAATGGATGCCAGGTATATAGGGGTTGCTTGACTCTTAACCCTGCACAATAGGGGTTAAGTGAGAAGAGAGAATCCCTGAGGATGCGGTGACATCAACCCCTAAAGATGGGTTTGGTATATACCACTCTGGAATCCCAAATTGGAAAGGAGCTGTTTGACACATACAAGTAGGCCCCATTCTAAGAAAAGGGGTTGGCAATAATCCAAGGCTTAACAGCAAATTTTAAAAATGCGAGCGCTTCCTCACTTTCTATCAGAGATGATGCTTTTATTACAGGAACTTCCTTGATGGATTTAAGTGCTGGTTTATAGATTGGCAGCAACTAAGAGGTAGGAAAATACAAAACGAAAGACTGGGTCCACAGCCAATCAAAGACCAATCACAAATCAAGACAAACTTCGGAAGCTGTAACATCCAGCGCTGGAAGCGGGATTTGCTTTTCACACATACACACACACACTTGAAGTGACACCCCCGGAATCTAGTCAAGTATTCCTATGACGTGGGCCCAAGGCTGCATTCCAGGCTTGGGGAGTAATAAAAGCTAATGCATAGAAACAACAGAACAAGGATGGCATGTTCACAGAATGCGGAGGAGACAGACATGCCTGGAGAAGAGGGTGTGTGTCAGGAAGCAGAAGGAAATAAAATTGGCCGGGTAGGGTGGGGCCATTCTAGCAGGTTTGAAAGCTAAGCTGAGGCATTTGAACTTGAACTGTTAGACAAGAAAGAGCTCCTGAACGTTTTTTTCTCCTAGAGAGACATGATCAGAGAGGAGTTTTAGGGAGACCCATCTGGTACGGGCATAGGAGGATAGAGTGGAGACACAGACAGCAGTGAGGGGGTTGTCACAGGCCTGAAACCAGTAGGATGGAGGCCCTGAACCAGAGGGAGGCAAGAAAACCTGATGGAATGTTTCCACAAGAACGACATTTTCTAAAGGAAAATGGATCATGCATTCGTCAGGGCCCAGATTTGACTGCAAGTCTCCCATCTTTGGAACAGTGATACTTCTAAGCTATTTCTTCAGAATCATCTCTTCTTGGATTTAAGTCCCATTTCAACACTTTCCAGCTTCAAAAAAGTCATTTTATCAGGATATAGAGTGGAGTAGGTTAAACCCAAGTCTGTTCAAGGTACAACCAAAGGTTAAAAGGAACCAGTTATTTTTTAAACAAACTATGCATCTTTAAGCCTCTAAGAGCAGAGTCATCTTTCAAACTTGGACCGTAAGGTGGCTCTGTTCCAATGACACATCAAATAATCAAGTCCCCATACTTCTTTGGAGACTGCCTTCAGAGTCTGCTCTATATCCCTTTTAAACCCTACAATACTTCTTTTGACAACATAATTAATTTTGTAAAAGAATAGCCACAGGTCAGTCTGCTAGGGAACAAGATGATCAGTCAAGCTGGGTCATGGCTCTTTGGGTTAGAACAGACAAAATAGCTGAGACTTTGGGGGAATGGATTGAGATGTGCGAGTGTTTTCTTATCATCATTTAGATCTCTGCCATCTCTAGTGATGGCCCATTCTGCATTCACAGTACTCACTGCCGCCTTTGCTCAATTTGTCTTGACCAGTATTTTTGTCAGTTTGTCTTACTTGAAGTCTTTTCAAAAACCTAACTTGGAAGTACAAGGCACAAAAGGAAAAGAAAATGCAGTTGATCCCCTTGTATCATTCATAGGCTGACTGAGAGGGAAATTTCCAGCAGAAGTTGCAATAAAAGGTTTTGAGCAAGGGGAGTAGATCTGTTCTGCTAACACTGAGACTCTCTGCAAAGGGATGTCATTCTTTCAATCAACAGGACTAGAATGCAGGTGAGAATTAATGAGAAGATCCCCACCTTCAAGGAGGCAATGAGCAAAGAACTACCTCGTATGTTGACTACTTTTACAGAAATGACACTTATCTGTCTCTAACTTATACCTTTCATTTTCTCCATTTGCAACCGGGACATTACAGTCTCGCTCAACAGCCGTGTGCTCTCCCCCATTTCCCAGACTCTCTTGCAGTTAGACTGTAACCACATGACTAGTTCTGACCGATGGGACATGGGAGGAAGTATGCCATTTCCAAAGTCGGTGATATAAGCTCCCAGTATGGCCCTCCAGCTTTCTATTTCCCGGCTGCAGTGATCATACGATGGCAGAATACATCCCCCAGTAAGGAACATCTGGGGCCCTGAATCACCACCCAGAAGAGAAATACCCGGGAGATTCCCTCAACTCACACTGGAAAGTCCCGGGGGTGGGAGAGAGAAATCTTGGTAGGATTAAGCCACCAAGTGTGGGGGCTTTATTTGTTACCACAACGGAGGCTTCTTGCCTAAAATTCTGAAATAACGCAGAGGATGGCAACATGGTGCAGTGGGAAGATCAGGGCTTCAGAGTAGTCCCAACCCAGGGAAGCCAGTGACAGGCTTAGAGGCTGCGCATCAGAGCATTTGCAGTCTACAGATCTCCAACGAAACCAATAATTTTCCTCTGACAGAGCAGACTCCTGGAGACAGGAAATGAGAACTGATGGCCCGCCTTGGACTCTCCCCATGGCCAACTTGACCATAGAATGCCTGAGTTTTTGAACAGTAGAAAGAGTTTACCTTCCATCCCATCTGCTCCATCACATCCAGAAAAGACTTCCAAGAAAATAAATTATACTATTTCTTCCTTTAAAAAACAGATATAAGCAATGGCTCAATATGCTGTGGCATATTCAGACAAAGGAATATTATTCAGCCCTGAAAAGAAATGAGCTATCAATCCAAGAAAAGACATGGGAGAAACTTAAATGCATATTACTAAGTGAAAGAAGCCAATCTGAACAGAGCATGTACTGTAGGATTCCAGCTATGTGACATTCTAGAAAAGATAAAACTGTGGAAACAATGAAAAGGTCAGTGGTTCCCAGGGGCGGGATGTTAGAGAGAGAGATGAATAGACAGAGCACAAAGGATTTTTATGACAGTGAAGATACTCTGCATGGCATTATAATAAAAGGCTTTGGCAAATGTCATTTATATATTTGTCCAAAAGCATAGATTATACAACATCGAGAGTAAACGCTAAGATAAACCTATGGACTTTAGGTGATGATATTGTATCAGTATAAATTTATCATCAGTGAAAAATGTACCACTCTATACATGTATCTAATGTATCCTGAAAGAGATGGGAATACCAGACCACCTGACCTGCCTTATGAGAAACCTGTATACAGGTCAGGAAGCAACAGTTAGAACTGGACATGGAACAATAGACTGGTTCCAAATAGGAAAAGGAGTACGTCAAGGCTGTATATTGTCACCCTGCTTATTTAACTTATAGGCAGAGTACATCATGAGAAACACTGGGCTGGATGAAGCACAAGCTGGAATCAAGATTGCAGGGAGAAATATCAATAACCTCAGATATGAAGATGACACCACCCTTATGGCAGACAGCGAAGAGAAACTAAAGAGCCTCTTGATGAAAGTGAAAGAGGAGAGTGGAAAAGCTGGCTTAAAACTCAGCATTCAGAAAACTAAGATCATGACATCTGGTCCCATCACTTCATGGCAAATAGATGGGGAAACAGTGGAAACAGTGGCAGACTTTATTTTGGGGGTCTCCAAAATCACTGCAGATGATGACTGCAGCCATGAAATTAAAAGACACTTGCCCCTTGGAAGAAAAGTTATGACCAACCTAGACAGCATATTAAAAAGCAGAGACATTACTTTGCCAACAAAGATCAGTCTAGTCAAGGCTATGGTTTTTCCCGTAGCCATGTATAGATGTGAGAGTTAGACCATAAAGAAAGCTGAGCACCGAAGAATTGATGCTTTTGAACTGCGGTGTTGGAGAAGACTCTTGAGAGTCCCTTGGACTGCAAAAAGACCCAACCAGTCCATTCTAAAGGAGATCACTCCTGGGTGTTCATTGGAGGGACTGATGCTGAAGCTGAAACTCCAGTACTTTGGCCACCTGATGTGAAGAACTGACTCATTTGAAAAGACCCTGATGCTGGGAAAGATTAAAGGTGGGAGGAGAAGGGGATGACAGAGGATGAGATGGTTTGATGGCATCACCGACTCAATGGACATGAGTTTGAGTAAACTCCGGGAGTTGGTGATAGACAGGGAGGCCTGGCGTGCTGCAGTCCATGGGGTCGCAAAGAGTCAGATAGGACTGAGCAACTGAACTGAACTGAACTGAATATATCCTTGGTGAAAAATGTATCAATGATGTTGATAACAAGGGATCAGGAGGGAGGCTCTCTGTGCATGTGTGGGGGCAGAGGGTATCTGGACAATCTCTATGTCTTCCTCTCAATTTTGTTGTAAACCTCAAACTGCTCTAAAAAATAAAGTATTTATTAAGGTAGATGAATATTACCTTTCTGTTATAAAATCAAACCAGAGTCAAAGGGAAAGTCCCCAGTAACTTTTTCCCACAGACTGTGCTCTACCTACCCAGAGAAACCACACTGAATCATACCTCCAGGCTGCTCTATCCATTTGCATACTTATAAAGGAATATAGTTTTGCTTTCGGTTCTTGGTCTATATTCGGTCTTAAAACATGAATAAGCCAAACGGCAGGTATTCTTGTTCTGTCCTGGCTTTTGTTGTTTTTCTTTTTGACTTTTCATTTTTAACTTTTGATATTTTTCAACACGTTGGGCCAACTTAATGCCTTTTTATTGCTCCACAGCTCTTCTGCAGCATGAAGGTAGCATTATTTATATAATTACATGGGATGTTCTGCAGCTGTAATGAACATGCTTGAGCCACCCGCGGTGTACACAGGCCAGCCTTTCTCTAGGATGGGTGCCTGCGAGGGACTAACGGGGTCAAAGGGCACGCCTGTCTTTAGTTTTAACAGACACTGCCAAACAACTCTCCAAAGAAGCCATACCCGCATATTTGCATCAATAGTAAATAAGTGTCTTTCATTTCTTCACCTTTTTTTTCTGATAGTGAGTGTGGGTGACTTACAGGTAGAAGTATCTTAAGCTGGAAAACATGCTTATTGACTGATTATGAGGTCATCTCAGGCAATTGCCTGCTTGCAGACAAGGATGGACATCCACACTGCCAGCAGCTTTCACCACTTTGCCCATTAGCCTGTAGGCGCTGACCCACCCAGACAGGCGTCTGTCAGTATTGACAGAGGAGATTTCTGTGTCTTTTAGCGAATGGTGGCCTCCACGCTGCTCTGCCTCTCTGAGAGTCCTAATGCCCAGGTCACACCACCCAGAGGAGATGCTGAAGGCAAACAGCAGCGCCACGGGACCCGCAGGGAGAGCGGAGCCCCCACCCCAGTGCCACCAAACACTCTGCATCAGACAAGGAGGACGGGCGGCAGTACTCTAAAAACCCCAAATTAATGCAAAAGTCCAAGATGAACAGAATAGAAAAATTTCAAAGGAAAACACAGGCAGTGTTACTGATTTTTCCATTTTCCTCAGGCTTCAGTGTGTTCCATACATTAGTCATTTGTCGTTTTAAGTGAATCTGGGAGACACACACACACACACACAAACACACACACACATACACATAGACATACACACACACACACAGAGAGACACATACACACACATAAACACACATAAACACACACACATACATACACACACAAACACACATGCACACACATACACACACATACACATGCACAAACACACACACATACACACAGATACACACACATACACACAAACACACACATACACACACATACACACACATAAATACACACATAACACGCACAAACACACACACAAACACACACACACATGCACATACACACACAGATACACACACACATACACACAGATACACACACATACACACATACACACATATACACACATACACACAGAGATATACACACACATACACATACACACACACAGATACACACACATACACACATACACACACACACATACACATACACACAAACACATACACACAGATACACAAACACATACACACACACAGATACACACACAAACACACACATAAACACACACAGAGACACACATACCTGCACAGACACACACACATACACACATACACACGCATACACAGATACACACACACAAACAGATACATACACACACATACACACAGACACACACACATACACACAGAGATACACACACATACACACATACACACAGAGATACACACACACATATACACACACAGACACACACACATACACACATACACACAGATACACACAGACACACAGAGAAACACACATACACATACACACACACATACACACACGCATACACACACATACACACATATATACACACACATGCACATACACTTATACACACATACACACATGCACACACACATACACACATATATACATACACACATACACACACACACACACACACACATACACACACACTGTAAAATCTTTGCCTGTGTGACTTTGGGAAATTTTCTGAACCCCTCTGAGACTCGGTTTTCTCCTTGTGAGTTGTCAAGGATTAAAGGACATAAAATATGTAAAATGATGGGTGTTCAATAAACACCTCCACCATGGGTCCTGGGCTTCCCTGGCGGCACTAATGGTAAAGAACCTGCCTGCAAATGCAGGAGAGAGACATGGGCTCAGTCCCTGGTTTGGGAAGCTCCCCTGAAGGAGGGCATGCAGTCCACTCCAGTATTGTCGCCTAGAGAATCCCATGGGCAGAGGAGCCTGGCGGGCTACAGTTCCTTGGGTTGCAAAGAGTCAGATACAACTGAAGCGGCGCCCACACCATGGGAACTAAGACCAGTACTCGTGTCATTATTAGGCACCAGGACAGCCTCGCTGGTTGCTGCTTCCGCTCTCATCCTTGAGTCTGGTTTGGTCTCTAGACATTTTCCTGGTGACCAAGTGACCCGTGTGTAGACTGCAGATTGCTAACAGGAAGAATAAACCTTGCTGGGCACTTGCTTTGAACTGTGTCCTGGATGGGCACTTTCATGCAGTATGTCAGTTAATCTGCACAATAATTCTTTGAGAGGCATTGATGAGAAAACTGAAGCTCAGAGAGGTTAAGTGACTTGCCCAAGGTCACAGAGTGAGCCAGTGGCTGAGCTGGGCTTTGGGCCAGGTCTCTTTAAATACAAATACATGGTCCAATGTTTATATCCTTCTGAATGGTGTTAGTACGATAAAGAAAGAGCCTGGTGAATACAGATCCCGTGGGCAAAGACTCCCTCAAATTCCCTGCCTGATCATCACCCAAACTCAAACAGCAGGTTATGTTCCTGATTCGGCCTAGAGCTACTGCCTTCAGGGGGTGTTGGTTTCTCTTGCACAGCCCCAGAGCCCTCAGGATTCCCTCTCCTGAAGGCAGGTACCCACTGCCCCACCTTCTCCCACTGCCTCCCAGCTCCCCGCACAACGCACCCCCACCCAGATGACACCCATGTCGATAACACCACGACCCGATTCTGTTCACGCTCATCCTGGCCTGCTTCCGGGCCCACCACCGCTTTCCCAGGATCTGCAGGCTGGTCTGCACACAAACGAAGGCTGGGCGTGGGTGGCCCTTTTCAGAAGCACTTTGGCTTCTGTGCTTAGAAGCTTTGGAGACCTCTCTGGGCCCCCCAGCCACTCTGCTTTGCTGGGTCCAGGGGTTAAAGGCCCCTGACTAGGCCAGGCCAGGCCCCGGGTACCAGCTGGTTCCTGGGGAGGAGAGGTGGAGAAGGGAAGAGACTCTGTTTCCAGAAGGTCACTCCCCACTGTCAGATTCCCTCCCAAGAATCTGGCCCTGTCTTCCCATCTGTCCTTCTCCCAGCTTCACTTCCCGAACAGTGTTTGTCATCACTGGGAGAATCACCGCTGGCTGCCTCCATGAACCCACAAATCACCTTCCTGCCATCGTTTGGCAGGGGGAGTGGTGGGAGTCAATAACCCCATTTTCTGTCACCTGCCCCCCTCACCCTTCGCCACCCAGGGCCAGGAGCCTTCGCGGGCGAAGTTTGCACCACATGTCATTCGTCCAACCTGCCAGATCTTAGCATTTATATGCCCTCTAGTGGATTTCTAAAAACAAGAGTCACACCCGCGCTGAACAATGATCAATTAACTCTGGCCATGTCCACGGGGTCCCAGCGCCGAAGCTATGCCATTGAAGGTAGGCAGCCACCTGGCCAAGCAGAGCTTCTCCCCTGACCTATAGCCTGGGTGTTGGGAGCAATAATTGCCGTTAACAAGCAGCATTTCCTCAGGAACTGATGCTATTGGCCCAGCCAGAAGTGGGGTCCCTTCAGCCCACACCCAGCCTTCTCCACTGCCTGGAGAGTCTATAACACTCAAAACTCACTGCAGTATCTGCTTTGCTTCAGTGCTTCTCCTGGTTACGCCCTGCCCTCATCCAGGAGACCGGCCCCTGCTTTAGGCTCAGGCTGCCCTCTTGCTAGCATTGCTAACTGCTTCCAGCAGTTTCTGTGCCAACGTGTGAATTCCCTCTTCTCGTCTATCTCAGGGTTTCTTACCCGTGGCACCCCTGACATCTCAGACCAGCTAATCCCTTGTTGCAGGGGGCCGTCCTGTGCCCTGAGGGGTGTTCAGCACCTTCCTGGCCTCTACCTACTAGATGCTGTAGCATCTCTCCATTTGTGAGGACTGAAAGCATCTTCAGACAATGCCAAGCCTCTCTGGAGGGGAGGAGGGGAGGGAGAGAGAAAACCACCACCCACTGAAATTCACTAGCCTATGGGCAGAACTTTTTGTGGATCTGGGCTAGGATCTGAGGGTTCCAGAAATACCCCTCCCCACCCATGTGACCAGGGATTAGTCATCTCCATCTCGGGGGCTGGGAGGCCAGGCCATTTAACCTCCATAGTGTCCTATGAAAGTGCATCCTCCCAGGCAGGCTGAGACCTTGGCTCAGGCGGCAGCATTTCACCTGCTGCAGCATAAGGTGTGAGGCTGGGGGTTGAGGCGGGGCAGGGCAGAAAGCGGGGTGCTAGGGAGGATGCGAGGAGCGGCAGGGGCTGCGGGGACTGGATGCCAGGCTCCATCAGGCTTTGCCGCTCGCGGACATTTTATTTCATCCTTAGAGGGTCCCCAGGATGCAGACCTCCCTACACACTAGGTGTGCGGCGGCGCGCTGTCTGCAGAGCGGCCGTGGGGGAGAGCCGTCCATCCTCGTTTTGGAGATGAGGCCAGTCAGCTGTGCGGAGGGCCCGTCACCCGAGGGGCCCACCCCGGCCCCTCCTGTCCTGCGCCGCGGAGACGTGTTGCCAGCGCGTCAAGCGCCCGCGCAGGGCGGCGGCGGCGAGGGTGGGGAGCGGCGTTCCCACAGGTGAGAAATCTGGGCGAGTCCTTGGCCTAGTTTCAGAATCCGCTTCAGGGGTGTCCCCACTGGGGCGCGGAGCGCAGGCGGCCTAGATTCCTTCTGTTCCTGTGACCCAGTTCCTCAGTCAACGCCCCGCGGCCGCTCCACGCAGACCCGTCGGCCTGGGAGGCGTCACTCCCTGGAGGCAGAGCCGCCCTGCTTCCTCCGGCGTGTCCTCAGATCGCCCGCTCCTGGCTCTTCATGGAGCCTGGCAGGCCGGCCTGGAGGCCGAGGAGAAGGCCGAGGCCGCCGCTCCCACAGCGGCAAGGTCGGGGAGCCCAGCGCTGGGCCAGGCGCGCGGGGCCTGGGGCAGCCCTCGGTCAGGAAGGCGGCCTCGGCCAGCACGCCCCCTCCCTGGGGCAGCCCTGCCCCTCTGCTCCCCAGAGAGGCCCACCTGGCCCCTGACTTCCCTCGGAGAGGAGCGGAGGCAAAGGTTACTCGGGGCCACCCCTCCGCCTGGTCTCTGAGACAGAAGTTCAGCAACGGCAGAGCCCCTGCGAGCCCCCAGCCAAGAGGCGGGCCAGGGCGGCCCAAGGCTGTGGATGTTCACCCTCTTCCTTTCTTTGGACCAAGGCTTTGAAACCTGGGCCCAGAGCAGGTAGGACAGGAAACGGCCCTGAGCAACCCACAGGCGGAGGCTCTCCGTCTCTCTAGCACGCTTTCTCCACGTTTGAGGAGCCAAACACAGGCCGGGTCGGATCATCCAGCGTGGCTCCAATGAAAGAAGACCGATTTCCGGTGAAGAGCAGACAAATGCGGCCTTCCAATCTCCGCCTGGGCTTCCCATCCCTGGAGAAAGAGCATCAGGGGCTGGGGGCCACACAGAGAAGGGAGCTGGGTGGGGAGAGACTGCCTCCGGGTGTGCCTAGGTGAGGGGCACCCGGGCAGCCCCAGACTCTGGGGGTGAAGGGGCACAGAGATGGTTCTTTCTCCTCTCCTCTGTGTAAGCTTGGACAAGCAGGCCGTCTGTACTGGTGAGCAAGGTTGGATCCGGTCCCGGGAAAGGCTGCAAGAGAAACCAGGCACGCTCTCTGCTCTGCAGACAGGTGTGGAGGGGTGTCCCTAGCAGTCGGAGTCAAAGGCCTGGAGCACTGGATCTTCTCCTCCTGGCAGGATGCCACCCACCTAGACGGGGCCCCAGCTGTGGGTATGTCCAGTCACCTCTGATGGCCCGCCAGGCGGTGGGGCTGAGAAGTTCGGTACGTGGAGTTGGGATCACTTCAGCTTGAATCCAGGCTCCTCAACCCGACACATCCAGGTGGCTACAGATCTCCCCTATGACCTTGGGTGTGGTATTTAGCCTCTTTCCGTCTCCTCTGTAAAAATCTTGCCTAGAGCATAAGCTGTTTGGAGAACTTGATGAGGTGGTGTGTGTCAAAAGTAGGGGCTAAGACACCCCTTCTCCCAGCTCCATGCAGACCAGATAAAGACTGAGTAAAGAGCTGGGGAGGGTGTGAGAATCAGGGAGCCCCCAATATCACAATGTAATATCCCAGAGGGAGGAAAATGGTAACCCTAGGAAATGAGGCACGGTTTATCAATAGTAGATGAAATTCACCCCCTCTTTTGAGGCTGTGCTTGTTAAAATCACAGCTCAAGAGAGCATATGAAAATAATGGAAAACTCTGAGATAACAATTGCCACCCCCGGCAAGAACATCACTCACAAGGCCAGATGGTCTTGGCCCATCCCACCCCCTGACCATAGCTTTCCTTCTTTGCTGACATCCTGGCAACACACAGGTTTGTTTGAATAAGCCTGGAGCTCTAGGGAATGTGAAGGTGATTCCCAGTGTCCTAACTCTGACAAGGAAAAAAAACAACAGACCCCCACCTCTCGCCAGCTCCCACCTTCCACACACAGAAACCTAACCTGGGTCCAGGGGACTTGCTGACAGAGGAATCAGGCTGTGACAAAGAAAGAATTTAAGCCAGCACTGAAATACACACACGCACACGACAGAGTGCCTTCACCACCTGGCTTTCTGCAGGCAGCGCTGCCATGGCTCCTCCATCTGGACGGTGGGGAGAGAGTATCCAGGAAAGGCTGAGTCTCGGTGGGAGAGTCTGAGAATTACTCTGTAAGGTGAGCCTGGGGCTTGGCCTTGGGGAGCAAAAGGAGAGCCATTTCAAGATGAGACAACTTGGGCAGGGGACTCATCAAGGTCACTTGGGCAGCAGGACCCAGCCCCTACTAAGTTCATGGGCTCTGGGGGTTGCTCACATGAGCGAGGCATCACCCTGCCTGCCAGGAGCCTCCACTCTGGTGAAAAACACCTAGAGTTCACCTTAATGTCCTCTATAAAAGCAAAGGCAGTGGGGGAGGGCAGTGTTCTCCAGGAACAGGAAACCCAGCATTTGCCCCCAGCCCTGATCTGTGTACAGCTATGTCTTTATCCACATAAGGTACACATATCTCATATTCACTTGTTTTATTTTACTTTATTCTCCTTTTGCAATTAGTAGCTCAAGCTATTGTTGCCTCAACAGAAAGAGTTTAGCACCTCTTTCTTGACACCTGAGCCCCGAGTTTCCTGAGAATACTGGATTTACTCAGCCCAGAGGACACAGTCCCCATCTAAATTTTCCAGCAGAGGAGCCATCACTGTTAGCTCCTTCTGCCCCGGGGTGTGATCACTGAAGATGGGTCCGTGGGAGTGCAATGTGCTTGCTGGTCCAGGCCCCAGGCCACACCACCATGATGTCTGCGTGACCTCCAAGACAATTCTTTGCAATTCACACTCACTCCCTCCCCAACCCACCTTGCCAAGTCAGCCACTCCCTGCACTGGGGAAGCTGGATCACTGCAGGCCAAAAGCTCTGGGGATGGGCCCTCCGCGAGAACCCTGAAGCCAAGGTGACCTAAGGCCCCAGGATAGACTCTTTGTTTTCTTAGAAAGATTTTGTTTAGAGATCTTGTCACTTCTCTGGACATTGGACTTGGTTAGAACCACTTTACTTTGAATTTAGGGGAACAGGGGATGGCATAACAGTCCTTTCTCTTCTCAGAACGCCATGGGCATCCTAGAAAATTAATCTGCCTTCTCTCAGCAATCAGATCTGCATAAAAGAAACCCCAGGTCCTTTTTTCGCCCTGTCCCAGAACAATGGGTGTCCACTTGCTAATATCTGTAAGATGGGGGAGGGGACTTTGCATGTGTCTGTTCCCTAAATAATGATGGGCTGAGCCAAGGTGATTTGTGGAGCCTGGGGGTAGGTTTGAGAGGGGCTGGCATAATTTCTGAACATCCCCACCTCTACTCGAAAAGAATCACACAACAGGATTATATAAAGTTGTGATTTTTTGTTGCCCCTAATTCTGTAAACCACCCCACCCCCTACCTCTAGCTAACTCCCCCAACCCTGCCCTTATCCCAGTGTAGTATCTTCAGACCCCTCCTTTAAAAAAAAATACAAATTCCAACTGCCCTGTTGTTCTGGAAGAAGTAGTCCAACCCATGACCAACTCCATCAGCAACTGTAAGAGTCTGCCAGGGCAGCCATAACAAAGAGTCTAGTGGCTTAAACAACAGAACTCTATTTCCTCACAGTCCTAGAGGCTACAAGTCTACAGGAAGACACAAAATCAAGGCATTGCCAGGGTTGGGTTCCTTGGAGACCTCTCTCCTTGGCTCATAGATTAGGATCCACACCTATGACCTCATCTTATCTTAATCACCTCTTTGAGGCCCCTGTCTACAAATACAGTCGCCTTCTAAGGTACTAGGGGTTAAGACTTCAACTGAAGGGGATATAATTCAGTCCATAGCAGTAATCTAGCCAAATCTCACTAGAGTGAATATCCAGGGTAGGGATTTGTACCTGGTACATGACAGGGGCTCAATAATTGTTATTTGAATGAATGAATGAATGAATTCAGCTACTGAGGAACCTAGCACTTCATACCCTGTAGTGTGGTGCGGTCACTTCTGGGCTTAACTCACCTCCACCATGCGGAAGATGCTTCTGTGCAGGCCCGTGTTTGCTCCATCTCAGTAGTCCTCACAGTCCCTAGGACTGGGCCTTGCTCACATGCACCAGGACACATTCAGCCCTTGGCTCCTTTGCTTGCTACTAGACACCTGCCTCTGAGCCATTCACTCAAGTCTCGGCTTCTCTCCTCTGAAACTGACCCAATCCCCGCCCCTCAGGGCCCTTCAGAGGTCTGGCTGAGATCACTTCGTAAATATCTTTTGTAAACTCCGATGTGCTTTTTACAAATGTTAGCTGTCATTCTCGGGTATTTTGTAGCAGGTGGTTTTCACAGTTACTGTGGCTGCTTAATAAATTACTCTAACGTTTAGTGTCTTGAAACAACAACAACATGTATTTTGCTTACAAACCTCCAATTGGTCGAGACTCAGGAAGGGCAGTTCATCTCTGCTTCACGCGGTGTCCGCTGGAGCAGCTCCAGGGCTGGTGACCAAAAGCATATGAAGACTAGCTCACTCGCTCGTCGCCCTGGCAGCTGATGCTGGCTGCCAGCTAAGATCACAGTGAGGCTGTCAGCCACATCATTCCCATGTGGCCTTTCTGTGTGGCCTAAGCTTCTGTGCAGCATGATGCCTGGACTCCAAGTCAGAGCATCCCAAGACAGCCAGGCAGACCCATATTGCCTTTTACGACCCAGGTTAACAACACCTCTTCCTCCCTCTCAAGAAAGTGAAAGCCGCTCAGTCATGTCTGACTCTTTGTGACCCCATGGATTATACAATCCATGGAATTCTCCAGTCCAGAAAACAAATGGGTAGCCATTCCCTTCTCCGGGGGATCTTCCCAACCAGAGATCGAACTGGAGTCTCCTGCATTGCAGGTAGATTCTTTACCAGCTGAGCTACCAGGGAATCCCTCCCCTTCCTCCATGTTCTTTTAATTTCATGCATGCTAAGTTGCTGCGGTCGTGTCAATCATGTCTGACCCTTTGCGACCCCATGGACTTAGCCTGCCAGGCTCCTCTGTCCATGGGATTCTCTAGGGACGAATACTGGACTGAGTTGCCATGTCCTCCTCCAGGGGATTTTCCTGACTCAGGGATCAAACCCGGGTCTCCTGCATTGCAGGTGGATTCTTTACCGCTGAGTCACCAGGGAAGTCCATTCTATTATTTAGGCACTTGCAAAGGCTCAAGGGTAGGGGAAATAAACTCTGCCTTTTGATGAGAAGTTCAATATTCTGGAAGAACATATGAGCCTTTTGGGAGAGGCTCACATGTTCTGTGGCCATTTTGGGAGAATACCATCTGCCACAGCACTTGATATACTTTTTTGAATGAATGAAGGAACCTTTCCTTATGGCCTTACAGCAACGCCCAAGGCTCCCAGAGCACAATCTCATGCTGTGTATCTTTCCTAACTTGCTTGCTCATTTAAAACTTACCCCCTCCCATCTCAGTCTATCAGAGCCCCAGCCTTTTCAGATGAAGTGTAGGGATAATAGAGGAATAGATAAACCAATGCCTGACACTGGCTTAGCTGGGAACACCTGTCAGGTCGTAGAAGGCTGTCCCTTTCCCACAGCTAACACATCTAGAAGGCCCACCCCTGGGAACCTCGGGGAGAGGAGTGGTCCCCTGTCTCCCCATGCCATCCACGCCTCCCTGCACACTGTCCCCACCATTTCCCTCCGCTAACTGTTTGGTGATGGGTTAGCCCCGCAGTTGACTGATGCCAAGAGCTGACTCATTGGAAAAGTCCCTGATGCTGGGAAAGACTGAGGGCAGAAGGAGAAGAGGGTGTCAGAGGATGAGATGGCTGGATGGCATCACCGATGCAATGAACATGACCTTGGGCAAACTTTGGGAGATGATGAGGGATGGGGAGGCCTGGTGTGCTGCAGTCCACGGGGTCACAAAGAGTCAGACACAACTGGGAGACTGAACAACAACAAAAAGCCCCCCGGCTTGGAAGGGTAACTGTCTGGTCTGAACCAGTTCCCTGTGGACCTGGCATCTTTAGCTCGAGTTCCTTCATCCTGCCACAGTTCCAGAGACTGCTCAGGGGAACCTGGGCAATTCTGAATAGTCCCCAAAGGCCCCTGAATGGTCAATGCTCATTGAGCACTCAGTTCACCGCAGGAAGCATCCAAAGACCATTAACCCTGTCGCCCCAAACCATGTTGTTTTCCACACATCCCTTTTGATTCATCTGCATTTGTTCCCTGACTCACTGGGTCTGTGTTGTCCTTAATAGCATCTGGCAACAATGATGAAATACCAGCCTCTTTATTTTTTCATTATGTTCTCACTGGTCAGGAGATTCCCACTTGGACCACAGAACTCCAGGGGCAGTACCAGAAGATGCTCTCCCTGTTACCTCTCTCTCTCTCTCTCACACACACACACACACATGTTCACACAAACACACACACACATAGACATGCAAGCACATATGCACACACACACACTGTCTCTGGTGACTTCACGGCCTGCGAATAAAACCCAAACTGTTTACTTGACTTACGAAGGGCTCTGACGAACTTCCTGGAGTCCAGCTTCATCTCTGGCCACTGTCCTTCTCACCTCCAGACAGGCTGAGCTTCCTTCAGATCCAAAAAGTCTCCATGTTCTCTCCCACACGGCCTTGGTCACACTATTCTCCACCCAGAACTTGCTTCTCCTTCCTCCTTAGCCTGCAGCTCTCAGTTCAGAAGGCGCTCTCCTGGGCAGGCTTCCCTGACACTTGGCGCCCTTAGTCAGCCCTGCCTCACGCCTGTTCACACCCTGGAAGTCTCTCTCCCCTGCGCGCTGTTTCTGTGATCAGACGGCTAACGTCTGCCTGCCTGCTCCCCCACTGCAAGCCCCACGAGGGCAGGACTCGCCCGCCCTGCTCCCCGCGGCATGCCCAGGGCAAGGCATCATGCTGGGCACACTGATCCAGGGGAGAGGGAGTGAGGCCGGGGGAGAGATGCCAGCCCCGAGTGGGGCAGCGACTTCTCGCTCGAGCTCTGAACCCCACCAGCACAGTGAAGGCTGAGAAACACCCAATAGTGTCCCTGCTGGGGATGGGGAAGACCAGACAGGGCGAGTGAGGGAAGAGAAGGACGAGGATGCGGCGGGAGAGTGAAGCAGGAAGGGGGTGTGTGCGGGGCACTCTGCTGTGTGTGGCCCCCGGGTGCACACCAGTGTCCCAGGAGGCATTAAAGCCACGAGCCAGCAGGGCGCGGCTGAGACCGTGTGTCATTTGAACACTGTTTTTCTGTTAAAAGAGATTTATTACGGAGTCCGATGAAAACCCCACACTGATCTTAAAGGAAATAAATGAGACTTCAGAGATACTGCGTGTGTTCATGGTGAGATCTTTGCACTTAACTCTGCCCTCTCCTTCCTCCAGAGAGAACCCTCATTCCACGCTCTTGTCTTCTGGTTCTTTGGTTGAAAAGCTGAGACCGCTGAGATGAGGCCTGGGGTTCCTCACAACACGGGACCTAATTACAAGCTGGAGCCTCCCAAGAAAGCCAGGCAGGGCCTCATGGCGTCACTTCCCCTCCCCTCCATTGATAAGGAACCTCTGAAGCCCTTCTCCACTTGAGAGCAAGACATTTGCAAATGAGAGAATCAGGAGAGATCATTCTACTTTCACATCTTATGTCGTGTTTCTTGGCAATCCTGAGGACCTCAGTGCAATTTAATAACAATTTCTTTTGTGACAAGCTCACGTCAAGTCTCAACTTTGCCAAGAGGCTGATGGCTAACGTGTATGTATCCTAAAACCAGACACACACAATGGATTATCTCCTCTAATATTCAACCATAACCCCATGACTTCCACCATTTTCTAGATGAAGACAAACTGCAGTTCAGAGAAATCGAATGACTTGCTCAGAGTTACGGTGGCTAAGTGGGGGGGTGTGGGGAGGGGAAGTTTACTAACACAGGGACTCGGCCCCAGAAAATGGCCCGGGATCTGTACTCTCTGCCCCCAAACTCTGTCGCCTGGAAGCTTTGGGCCTTTGTTGAATGCCTCTTCTATACCTAACCGCTTGGGGCTTTCAGCCCCACACCCATGGCAACTCACTCCATCAAGCTGCCAGCAAAATTCACCTTTGCCTCCAAGCTCTGAGATCATTTCCTAGCCCTTTGGGTCAGTGGGTAATCATGCACACTTCCCTTTCCCTTCCAGTCACTGTTGATCACACACTCAGGAATCACAGGACCCAGGTGACAAACGAGAAGCCAAAACTCAGTTCTTCCTCCAGATACGACAGGTTTCCCATAGTAAGATTACAGGGTAAGCAGGCTGCACCGGGAGCAGAAATGTATTCTTCCTCCTGCATCCACAGACCGGTCACTCTCCCTAATTTCCTTGTCTCCCTCTCCCCCCTATTATAGGCAACTCTCTCATCTGCCTGGTGGACCAGAATAAGTTACAACTGGAAAACTGCAGCCCTAAACCAAGTCTTGGCCACTATTAACATTTGTGGAGGTGACTCTTGCTGGTGGGAGATGTCTTGTGCATTCAGGATGTTTAGCAGCATCATTGGCTTCACATAATAGGAGGTCAGTGGCATCCCTACCCCTGCCTCCTGACCATCAAAAATGTCTCCAGAAGTCGCCAAATGTTCCCCAGAGGACAAGATCACTCTCAGTTAGGAACCATGGGTCTAAACACACAGGCCACTTACACCAAGGAGCTCTCAAGGAAAGTCAAGTTCAAGAATATAGTTGGTGACAGTAAGATTTCTTACCCTTGGATAGGATTTAGCACTTACCAACACTTCCCCTTCTCATCATCATGTTCCTTTCCGTCACTGCATGTATCACAGCACCTCCATCGACATCCTCCAGTCTTGGAATATCATTCTGATTGTGTGAAGGACACAGAGTTTAATTACCCTACCACTGCACCGCACACCAACAGCTCTCAACCAACGATGGATGGGAGTCTGCATATAAATGCCCCACCCCAGCTCCCTTGCCTCCCTATCCCAGCACAGAGGATAACTCTGTGCTTCTGTTTTACAGTTTCTCCAAGTTTTCCCCACAGAATTAAGTTCTCAGCCACCCATTAATGGTAGCCAGCTCACCACTGGTCCTCTGGCACTTAACCAGGCCAGGCACTTGTTGGACACAATATTTCTTGGACGCCAGATGAGTGAATCCAATCTGAGAGGCTCCTGCCAGCTAGGCCAGCAAGCTACCTCGGGCCAAGAGGGAAGTGACTTGCTCAAAGCCACACAGGAAGCCACTATCAGAGCTCAAGGCAGAATCCAGCTCCCCTGGGTCTTTATACTACTGGGCGCTGCTTCCTGGCCAGCATGGCTGAAAGACAGGTGGAGGAGGGGGAACTTCCTACTCTCTGAGTGACTCCAGGCACAAAACCAGCCAACTGCTCCTTGATCTTCAGGATGCAGCTCAGAGTCTCCTGCGCTGAGAAGCCCTGTCTGACCCACCCCAGCAGGTTAGTCCCTCCCTCCTTGCATCTCCAACCACTGCCACATGGATCGCCATGATAGCAGCTACTCCAGGACATTAAATCTCTTTGTTCACACGACTCCCCTTCTGAAATCTGAGCTTCTTAAGAGTAAGCAACCACATGTCTGGGGGTGTTCTCTTGTCTGCCTTACATTGTGTAGCATAGAGTCTGACTAGGCGCTCAACAAATGTCTGCAGAATTACTCTGCAGATATGATCCTAGATGGTGCAGTATAATTTCCAAGTGCTATCAGAATTCCAGGCTTCCCACGTGGCTCAGTGGTAAAGAATCCGCCTGCCAACACAGGAGATGTAGATTGGATACCTGAGCCAGGAAGATCTCCTGGAGAAAGAAATGGCAACCCACTCCAGTATTCTTGCCTGGAAAATTCCATGGACAGATGGTCTACAGTCCATGGGGTCGCATAAGAGTCCCACCTGACTTAGCAACTAAAACAAAAACAGCAACAAGAATTCTGGGGCTCTCTGTGTATTTCCAAACTAACTGCTTCTGAAATCATGCCTCTAACATTTAGTTGCAGAGAACTTTTGGAGGTGCTGCAAAAGAGAGATGAAAGAAACTGGAAAATAATACTCGTCAACATTTGTGGAGCATTTATTGCATACTAGGTATCATTCATGCATTATCGCACTTACTGTTTAGATCAGCCCTTTGAGAAGGACATTGTTATCAGCCCCGATTTATGATTGAAGGAACCAAGGCTTAGAGAGATGAATGTGTTTTGCCCAAGCTCATTCAGCAACACAAAGTGATGCTGGGAGAGAGACCAGACAGCCTGCCTTTGGAGCCAGAGCTCTTAGGACTTCTAAGCCCTGTCTATCCTCAAGAAATTCACAAAGTGATGCAGCAAATAAAATGCAAATGTGTGAAAGTTCTTGCTTATCAGTTGATGTAACAGTCTCATTCCCAGGCATATGAGCCTGTACAGGATAGAAACCATAGCTTCCTCATGTTTGGTTCCTTTGTGGCCAACATTGTACCTAACATACAGCAGATGCTAGATATATGTCAGAAGACCACATGGACATATCCCTGTAGCCCACAGTGTGAGGAAATGCGATCAGACCAGGTGAGGGTTGCTCGTGACAGTCTGCAGACAGCACAAGGGTCAGGAAAGCCTGTGAGTGGGTTTGTCTACGCATGTCGGCTGCCCTGACTCATCACGCAGCCAGAACACTTTCAGTCGTGACACAGGTCAACACTTCCCTTGCTCCAAGGAAGCTTCCTGACCAACCCTGTCTCCTCTCTTTACAGAGGAGAAAACTCTGAAGCTGAAAAAACTTCTGATCCTTAGCCCCTCAGGTTCTGTGTGCGGTGTATATGGGAGGATACACTGTTCATCCACTCCTTCCCCCATGTTCATTCCTTCACGGGAGCCCAAGATTGAACCAACCTTAGAGATGGGAAAGATGTGTTAGTTAAGGTCTTTCTGTTGACATGCCCAGTGGAGGAGGCAGCAAAACATTTACTCTGCTCCTTCCCCCCCAAAGACACCCCGTATATCGGGCTTTTTTCGCTAATCCAGCAGCCTGTGGGGTTAGGTCCTGGTGTTGTCTTTCAAGAATTAGGATAGTTTTGGAGGCTGGGTTAACAGACGAGGACCTTTGAGAATCTTCAGAGAAAGCACACACGTCTTATCATCAGGACATTTGGGTTCTCAGCATTGGGCTGATTGTGACATGCCTGATACAGAGCACTGTTTTCCAGACAAGACGCCTCTTCCTGCTTGACCCCTGCTGCCTGTGGGGCGGTCTCACACTGGGCCATGCCCTCAGCTGGGACCCCTAAGCATGCTGGAGTCGAGCAGTGTCCTCATCTGCTCTCTCCACAGAGCCCTCATCTCACTTTACCCCCGAATGTGAATTCTTAAGGATCGGGAACTCTTTTTAATCACCTCTATGTCCTTGGCAGATAGCACATAGCAGATGCTCAATAAATGGCCAATGAATTAAATTACAAGTATTCAGCTAAATCAGAGCCAAGGTAGCAGAATGTGCTTTCCCTTGCATGTGGAGAGGTGGGGACTTATTGAATCTGGCAGTGGGTAGGGTACCGGGCTATACAAGTGAACAGGAGCTACCCAGGCCCTGCCTTTGCAGAATTAACAGTTTGGTGGGAACGCTGGACAAGTGAGCCGAAGAAGAGGCATCCAGCCCACCCAGGGAGGTGGAAACAGGAAGGGAGCATTTGTTGCACCCTTAGGAGTTACTGTGCCTTTGCTTTAGTAGTCAAGGGGCAAATCACCTCGACTCCGTCACTCTTGGCCTTGGTCCCCACCTGGATCAATAGCATCTACTTTGAGATGGACCATGTGAGGGTGGAGATAAAGCAGCTCTTTCTCACCAGAATGAATCTTGGCCAGTCAAGGACTGGCACAGGACCTAACAGCTAGGAAGGAATCTAGGGTTCAGCCGCACAAGTGTGGCTGGCATAAGGCGCTGAATTGGTGGGCTGTCCACACCCAGGCTGGTGCTCAACATGGACACTTGCTGCTCAGACACTTGATGGGAGGGTTAAGCATGTGGAGAAACTCAACCGAGTTTCCACTGACAAGCTGTGTGCCCAGATCAAGGCTGTATCGGGTCACAGGAAGCCTCCAGCAGCCTGGCCAAGCTCTGCTGTTATCTCCAGGGAGCACTTTGCTCTGAAGATGCCCTAGAGGCTAGCACAGGCCCAGTCTTTGCCACAGTAAGCCAGCCGGTTGGCTGGGCCGTGGGATACAAAGAAAAGGTCTACAACAAACAAATGGCACCCTCCCAAGTTTGAGAGCTTGGCAAGAGGCCTGGACAAAGTACCTAAGCCACATGGACTTGAGTTGCAGAATCCAAAGCCCAAAGAATGTGTTTTCTGGGGGTGGGGTGTCAGCCACATCTCAGGTCCTTCTTATCATCCCTACATCACCCCTAGCTCTGAACTGAAATGCCTGTGGACGGGGACAAACCTGAACCTGACCCCACACCACCCACTTCCCCTGAAGCCTCTGGCTACCTTCTCCTTTAAAAAACAAAAACAAAAAACAAAGTGAACCCCCCAGGAAGCGTTCCATGTGCTGCTGCCATGGGGGCCCCCTGAATCACTGCCGGCCTCCACACTTAAAAGCGGAGCCGGAGGAGTGCTCGATGATTCCTGGGTGCCAACACAGCTCACTCGCGAGCTCTGATCTATGGATTGTTTTGATTTCCCCCTTTGAACTCTTCCCACCCTGCTCCAGCGGCAGACAGAGATACTGAATTAAGCCACAGACACATTGGAGACAATGAGCTCCAGGGGCCCCCGGCCCTCCCCCTGCACCCCTCCCCTCTCCTCCCCGAAATGTGCAGACATCTGCTAGCTGGAGCCGGGCGCTGCAGTCATAAAGAAGAGCTGGCAAGAGAGTGATGTACAGCCCGGGGCCCTACCCAGTGACTGGCGTTAACCTCCAACGGAGAGGCGCTCACCCCGTTTCCGACCGAGCGCTTTGTTTCACACCAGTCAGCAGAGGTGCCTCGGCCCTGGCTGAAGATTTAACCAAATTATAATGAGTGATGCTCAGCAGTTCTGTGCCCCTAATTAGAACAAGTCGCACAGACATATTGTCTCCCTGGTTTCCTCTGTCCCATTTCTCGCCCTCTGTTTTCTCTGCTCACGACACATGGGCCCCATTAAACATTCTCGTATTTAATGTGGTTCCCTTAAATTACTTCTCAAGTTTTCAAGTTCCCTTTAGAATTGGATTCTGCTCTTTGGACTGTGGTTTTGATTTGGGGTTTTGTACATCTCGCCACCGCTCCTTTTCTCCAGCTAGTGGAGAAGGCAGACACCACCGAGCAGGGGGTACATCCAGAGCCCCCATCAGTCAGGAGTGTTAACCGAGACCCTTGACTCACCCGAGACTTCTTTTGCCCTTTACTTGGAAGAAAAAGAACTTAACCCAAACATACACTGATGTCCATTATGTAACCTTCGCCCCAATCACTTCATCCCTATCATGACGGAAAGAGGTGAAGACCTTCTAGGTATATCATAATTTATCCCAAAAGGAAGATGGAAAAACACCTTCCTTGGTTTGTTCTGGGGGGTCTATAAAGAAAGAGCTTAGATTTGAATTCACTTCAGATGAGTGTGTGCCCAGCCACTCAGTCGTGTCCAACACTTTGCTACCCCATGGACTATAGCCCGCCAGGCTCCTCTGTCCATGGGGATTCTCCAGGCCAGAATACTGGAGTGGGTTGCCATGCCCTCCTCCAGGGGATCTTCCCGACCCAGGGACTGAATCCAAGTCTCTTGCATCTCCTGACTTGGCAGGCAGATTCTTTTCTGCGGCACCACCTGGGAAGCCCCTCGCTACAGAGGATCACGCCTCAGTTTCTGCAAATTCACACTCTGCAGAAAGGGAGTTTCGTCCTGTGCCAAACCGGGAGAGAGAACTCACACTTGTGATGCAAGTTGGCAACGAGCACAGATGTCGAAAGCATATCCCGAGCAGCTCAGTGAGCTGAAATTCTATCATCCTGGAGCTCTGCATGTGTAAATGTTACCCTGGGTGTCCAGATATAGAAGCATCCACACCCAAGAGAGATATCTCTAGGGAGAGAGCTGAGAGGATCCCAGGGACGATCCCACCGACCACAGTGGCTGGCAGGGCACACGTGAAGACAGATCCCATGCCCCACACGTGCTCTCAGGCAGCAGTGTGGGGTTCCTTGGATTAGAACACTCTGAGTGAAACCTCTAAAAGGAAAGGGGTTTTCAGGCCCCCTGCTCCCCCGTCACTGCAGTCCAGAAGCCTCTAATGCTTGCCTGCCCATGCTCACGTCAAGCTCCACTGCCCAAGGGCAGCCCAGGGCGTCTGAGAGCCGCTCAAGGGCCTGTCATGGAGTGAGGTGTTCATCTGTGCGAACTCCGGAAAGGAGTTCAACCTCTCTCAAACCTCACTCATCAGACAGATACATACCAAGAATGTTCTAGGCACTGGGGATACATCACATACAATTTCTTAATCATTTTGAACAATTATCTATAACATGGAAATGATGGCCCACCTCACAAATCAGCTCATGTTTGGGAAATTCATAAGTGGTCATGACTTCTCTTGACTATAATGATCAGAAAAGTTTTCTCTATATGGAAGCATAGCTTCCATGTAGAGAAGCTTCCATATAGAGAAGTATTGGTTGCCTTCCCCATATCTTCTCCCTTGAGTTTTAGTCCTACCTCAGAGAATGGACCAACTTCCTCCTCAATGACATGCATCCCTCTCATAGATCCTCTTGTGTTTGCTTCTCCAGGCAGAATGCTTTCCCATCCTTCAAATTCTCCTCACATCAAATAATTTCTGGAACTTTCTCCACCTTAGCTAATCTCTGTGCCTGCATGCTCAGTCATGTTTGACTCTTTGTGACCCCATGGACTGCAGCCTGCCAGGCTCATCTGTTAATGGGATTCTCCAGACAAGAATACTGAAGTGGGTTGCCATTTCCTGCTCCAGGAGATCTTCCCGACCCGGGGATAGAACCCACATCTCTTTCATCCTCTGCATTGCACATGGATTCTTTACCACTGAGCTATCAGGGAAGTCCTAGCTAGTCTCTGAGTACACTCTAATTTATCCATGCCCTTCTCAAAATCTGGTGCCCCAAACTGAACATGATACTCCAGGTGACATCTGACCAAGGGTATAAAGAGACAACACCCCACCACCAACCCCCAGCCCAGAGGACTGGATTTCCATTCATTCTTCTATCTCCTGTTGTGTTGACTGCTAGCAATCACATCACACTGTTGGCTTATTCTGAGCTGGTGGTCATTTAAAAGCCTCAGATATTTTTCACATGATTTCCTGCCAAGGCAGTCTCCCCCACTCTATGTATTTGCCTTTCTTTTTTTTCTCCACATAAAGCCCTGACTTTACATGGAGGCCTGTTAAATTGTGTCTTACTGTTTCTGACCCAGCATTCCAACTTGTCAGGACCACTCGGGGTCCTCATTCTGTCACCTCTGGTATTAACTCTCCCTCCCAGATTTGTGACATCTACACCTTTGATCAGTACGCCTCCTGAGTTTTCATCTAATGATAAATCAGACAGGATCAAGGGAGACCTTGACACTCTGCAAGAAACCTCTCTGAAGGTTGACACCCAATGCCGTGAGCGGAACACAGCCCTTCTAAGCAGTAAGGAGATGGAGCTTGAGCAGGGCTCCATACGCACCCACCTCGGGCTCCCCCTCTACGCAACTGCTTCCACCTCTTGCTCCTCACCCTGAAACCTGCCTCCTTGTCTGTATTCACCTCTCCAGGTCTTCTTGATGACCCTTCTTTTTATTTCTGCCCCATCCTGGATCCATCTGATCCCTCTCCCCTTCGCCCGGTCTCTGGGCAGCAGGCTTGGGGTTTGCTGGAACTCGTCCTGGCCCTCCCAGGCTTTCTCACACAGTGTCAGACTCTCACCCTCAGCCAAGCTCAGATCAATTTGTGACTTCTCTCCACCACCCCTGCCGCATTCAGCACATGGGCTGTGACATCCATCCAATAGTCAACACTTCGGATTCAGCTGTTGAGCCAGCTGCAAATACACAAAACCACGACTCTCATCCAGCCCACATTTCACCATCTTAGCCACAAGGAAACCATGAGAGAAGCTGTTAACCCTAAGCTGAAATCAAGACCTGCAATGTTTGGGGCATACACCTGATGCACAAACATAGTAACCTTATCAAAAGAGGAAATGAGGTTAGTTTGGAATAACTTGTGCTCAGTGAAGTCATTTTATTCTCGACTGACCATTGCATTCCTTCCTAAATGCTCACCCACCATCTGCTTCTTAATCCATTCTGTTGTCAAGGATCTACCTCAAAATCATTTGTCTGGAGTTTCCAGAAACTCTCTTTTTTCTCCTTTATGAAAATCAGAATAATCTCTGTGCAGTTCCTGATCCTGGCACCACCTTCTATTCCCCACAATTACTTAAAACTTACTGACAGTGGCTCCCAATCCCACCGGAAAGTTCTTTCCACACCTCGGGATATGAGTCATTGGGTCAGATACTTGGACTCATTTGAATCCTGCTTCTTGTCCCCTTCTAATCTAATCTCCTCATCTCCCTTGAGCTCTGAGCTGGTCAGAACTGCCTTGGGCTGCAGTGAGCAGAAAATCTAGGTTTCAACTGGCTTAAACAATAAGGAAAATAGATTACCTCATAAAAGGAGCAGCGCTAGGCAGAGAGACTTCGGGACTGGTTACTTCAGTAGTTCAGTGACATCTTCAAAGATACCTCTCTGCCCTTCTACTCTGCCATCCTCAGGTTGTCAATTCAGTTCCCTCGTGGTCAAAAGATGGCTTTTTCATTTCTAATATCCCAGGCAAATACAACAATGGTGAAGCAAGGACACTTTTTCAGAAATCTTAACAGAACAGTCCTCACATATCATTAGTCAGAAATCTGTTGCCCATCCTCAGAACAATCAGTGATGAAGAGCGTGGAACCACACAGCTGTCCCGGACAACTCAGAATTCATCCCTCAGATGTGGTGTTAACACTTTAAAAACCAGCCATTTGCCAACAAAGAAGGAGGAAGGAGCCACTGAGTTGGCTATCATATCCAGAGACTTCAAACCGCTACATATTGTTTGTTTTTCTCATTCTAGTTTAATATCCTTGGGAGAAGAATTATATTTTCAACTCCTATTTGATTTCCTCTGTCTTCTTATCTAACATTATTTCCTTTTGCCCAATCAATGGGTCTACACTTGTACTGCTTTTCTTTCACTAAACACAGCCTAAAGAATTTGTGTTGTCCTTAGAATGGCTCCTTCTTTAAAGATAAATTTATCCTGAACCTTAGCCTTGCCATCACTATTCCCACAAGCTCACTCTACTCTTTGGCTCTCCTCTTCGGGGTCCAGGAGTTGTACGTGTTTTTAAAGTCATAATTCAACCTGGAGCAAGTTTCATGGCCCCAGTGTGGGGCCCTAGTTCCCCTTTTCCTCCTCCTTGGGATCAGCTCTGACTGTATTGTTACAATGCTCTTTCCAGGAACATTCTATCTTCTTTCATGACATCATCAGCTACTGGACCAGACTTCTCTATGAATGTTCAAAATGTGCTACCGTGGATATCACTACATCCAGGGGCCCTGTATCCTTTTGTGCAACTGCATCTTACCCACCAGCCTCAACCCAACTTCCATTGCTGCGTGAAAGAGTGACCCAGGCTGGATCTGCCACAGTATGTGTTCCATCTTGCAGTGGTGATGGTTCCAGAGCAGGGCATGAGATCATCAAGGCCAAGAGTAGACCTGGCTTGCACTGAAAAATAGAGACTGTGAGACATAAAGGGCACTTTTCCACCTAGGTTATAAATCTGAGACTATAGGCAGTTGCCTTCCCACCTGTCGTTTACAGATGCCAGTGTTAAAACCAAGGGATGAGAGAAGGGAGAGCAAAGTGGCCTTTGATATGAAAAAGAATAATTGTCTTATTCGAGCTCCTGACCACAGTGGTGCCTGAAGCTGGTCACTCACGGGCTTTCCAGTCACAAGGGCCAATTTACTCTCTTTTGCTTGATTGCCAGTGAAGGTGCCCTGCTCGATACATGTGTTTACCCTCCTGATGTCCGGGGCACATGTTTGTGTCCAGCACCCTCTTCTTCACTATCACAACCTCCAAGGTTACATCATCTCTTCCTTCCAAAGTTCCCACAATTTTCATTATTGTGGGAACAGCAAGCTCATTCCTCATCGTGCAAAATGCCAAGAGGTAGCTCTCTTCCTTATCTCCTTTGTCTTTTCAGAGGTGTTATTTGCTACAAAGTGAAAAGACTTGCCAAACACCATGGTTTTAGGACAATAAGACATTCACCTGTAGCAGATGACTGGCGAGTTATAATCCTCTGATTTCTTTCCTATATTTGCATGAGGGGATCAGGCCTTTTTTAAAACACCACCTTAAAAAATATATATACCACCTATATTTTCTGTTAGTCCAAGTGTTAGGGAACTGTTGATTGAAGTTCCACCCACGTTGGCCAGGCACAATAATAACCACTTGCATGAACTGTTTCACAACAAGAGGTCCTGGTAAAGAAACGCAGTGCTGCTGCTGAAAACTAACCAAGAGAATTTGGGAGGGGCCAAAAGGAGGGCTTCCCTTGTGGTTCAACTGGTAAAGAATCCACCTGCAATGTGGGAGACCCGGGTTCAATCCCTGGGTTGGGAAGATCCCCTGGAGAAGGGAAGGGCTACCCACTCCAGTGTTCTGGCCTGGAGAATTCCATGGACTGTATAGTCCATGGGGTTGCAAAGGGTCGGACATGATTGAAGGACTTTCACCAAAGGAGGGAGGAGACAGCAATCCATATGTCCTACCAACCTCCCAAAATCCTTCACGCTGGACTCCATCTTGGCTGAGAGATGCATGCGCCAACAGGAAGGACCCTGAGTCAGGCCAAACAGGGGCCAGGCAAGATGATTGGCCAGAGACAACCCAGAAACTAATCCCATCACCATAAAACCTGAGACTGTGAGCCAGTCTGTGGCTGAGCAGTTCTCCAGTTCCCTTACCCTGATGCTCTCCGCCCAGGCACCACTTCCCAATAAAGTCTTTTGTTTGGTCAGTGCATGTGTCTCCTTGGACAATTCATTTCCAAGTTTTAGACAAGAGCCCACTCTAGAGCCCTGGAGTGGGTCCCCTTTTCAGATTCCTTGTGTCTGGGTCTGCACTCCATTCTCTCTGGGTTCAGTTCAGTTCAGTCACTCACTCATGTCTGACACTTTGTGACCCCATGAACTGCAGCACGCCAGGCCTCCCTGTCCATCACCAACTCCCAGAGCTTACTCAAACTCAAGTCCATCAAGTCGGTGATGCCATCCAACCATCTCATCCTCTGTTGTCCCCTTCTCCTCCCGCCTTCAATCTTTCCCAGCATCAGGGTCTTTTCAAATGAGTCAGTTCTTCACATCAGGTGGCCAAAGTATTGGAGTTTCAGCTTCAGCATCAGTCCTTCCAATGAATATTCAGGACTGATTTCCTTTAGAATGGATTGGTTGGATCTCCTTGCAGTCCAAGGGACTCTCAAGAGTCTTCTCCAACACCACAATTCAAAAGCATCAGTTCTTTAGTGTTCAGCTTTCTTTACAGTCCAACTCTCACATCCATACATGACTACTGGAAAATCCATAGCCTTGACTAGATGGACCTTTATTGGCAAAGTAATGTCTCTGCTTTTTAATATGCTATCTAGGTTGGTTACAAATTTTCTTCCAAGGAGTAAGCGTCTTTTAATTTCATGGCTGCAGTCACCATCTACTGTGATTTTGGAGCTCCAAAAGATAAAGTCTATCACAGTTTCCACTGTTTCCCCATGTATTTGCCATGAAGTGATGGGACCAGATGCCATGATCTTAGTTTTCTGAATGTTGAGCTTTAAGCCAGCTTTTTCACTCTCCTCTTTCACTTTCATCAAGAAGCTTTTTAGTTCTTCTTCACTTTCTGCCATAAGGGTGGTGTCATCTGCATATCTGAGGTTATTGACATTTCTCCTGGCAATCTTGATTCTAGTTTGTGCTTCCTCCAGCCCAGCATTTCTCATGATGTATTCTGCATATAAGTTAAATAAGCAAGGTGACAGTATACAGCCTTGACGTACTCCTTCTCCTATTTGGAACCAGTCTGTTGTTCCATGTCCGGTTCTAACTGTTGCTTCCTGACCTGCATACAAGTTTCTCAGGAGGCAGGTCAGGTGGTCTGGTATTCCCATCTCTCTAAGAATTTTCTACAGTTTATTGTGATCCACACAGCCAAAGACTTTGGCACAGTCAATAAAGCAGAAATAGATGTTTTCCTGGAACTCTCCTGCTTTTTTGATAATCCAATGGATGTTAATTTGATCTCTGGTTCCTCTGCCTTTTCTAAATCCAGCTTGAATACCTGGAAGTTCTTGATTCACGTAGTGTTGAAGCCTGTCTTGGAGAATTTTGAGCATTACTTCACTAGCATGTGAGATGAGTGCAATTATGTGGTAGTTTGAGCATTCTTTGGCATTGCCTTTCTTTGGGATTGAAATAAAAACATTATAGTGAAAATTAAATGAGATATTACAAGTAAAATTCTTTGATGATGCCTACCAATAGATAAAAAGCAAAAAAAAAAAAATTAGCACCAATCTTTATCATTTTTCTTATTTCATTATCCAAATTTTCTACCCTGTTCACCCTCAAGTTCATTAATTTTCATGTTCTTTGCTTGCCATGGGTGACTCCTCCCTGCCTGTGTAAGATCACTCTCTCTCTTTTAAACCAGTTGCATCCTCCCATTGCTGGACAAGCACCATCCCAACAGGTGTCCAGTTCTCTGAAATTTGCCTCTTCCTGTTTCATGTCAGGTTTGCCTTATTTCTCTCCTGCATCTGCTGGTGCTCAGATTCCTAAGCATCGCTACTTCCCTGTTTGTATGTCTGTTTCCCGTCTCCTTTGCCTGAGAGACTGGCTATGAGCTTTTGCTCAGTTTATGGACCATCTTGCCATTTTGTTTGCATCTCCCCTTGTCACATCACATAACCCAGATTTAAAGCCAAGTTCTTATCCTTGGTTTCCAAGGAAAGCACTCACGCAAGGCATTTCTGAGCACGGCAGAAACAGCTCCAAAGGAACATGAAGCACACTTCCTTCATCTACCCTGACGTGTTGCTTTATCTTGCTGCCTCTCTACCTTCTGCTTTCTTCCCAAATTTCCCCCACATGTCCCAGATTCTTTTTAACCAGCCCAGTATACAAAAGCTTTAGCTGATTTTTTTCTCCTTGCCTCATATTATATTCTTAATATTTCTAAAGAAGACTACCTTCAATCTCAAACTGCTTATGCAGATATTTTCCTGAATTAAAACAACTTCTTTCACAAAAAGACTTCTAGTTCAAGACATAAGAATTTTTTATTCACTCATATATTTCATAGAATTTTATCTGATACTTTTTCTCCCTCAGTTTAAAGTATTTTGATCAGTAGGCAAGTCCCGTTCACATACATTCCTCTTGGCTTTTATGACCAGCATTCCAAACCCAGATCATCCTTCTGTTATCTTAAGCTGTAGGCTCAAATACCAAATCCTGTTTTTTCATTTCTTCTTTTTTTTTTTTTGCTATCTGTAAGTGGCTCTGGTCACAAAGAATTGGACACAACTTGGTGACTAAACAACAACAACAAAATGGTCCTGATTTCTTCTAGTTCTGAAAGCCCTAATTTCAAAAGAGAAAAGAAAATGAGAGAAATAGAGATGGATATGCAATGCAATATTTCATAGGAACCTAGAATGTTAGGTCCAGGAATCAAGGTAAATTGAAAGTGGTCAAACGAGAGTGAACATCGACATTTCAGGAATCAGTGAACTAAAATGGACCAAAACGGGCAAATTTAATTCAGATGACCATTATATCTACTACTGTGGGCAAGAATCCCTTAGAAGAAATGGAGTAGCCCCCAGAGTCAACAAAAGACTCCGAAATGCAGTACTTGGGTGAAATCTCAGAAACAACAGAATGATCTCTCTTCATTTCCAAGGCAATTCATTCAGTATCACAGTAATCCAAGTTTATGCCCCAACAAAACTCCGGGAGTTGATGTTGAACTAGGAAACCTGGCAGGCTGCAGTCCGTGGGGTTGCAAAGAGTTGAACATGACCAAGCCATTGAACTGAACTGAACTGATGCTGCCTATTTCTTCAAGTTGTTCAGTTACTTATTCCCAGTACCAAAAATCCCAATAGTTTTGGTGGCCCAGACACCTATTCACCCCACTGGTGCTTTTCAGGGAATGGTTCTGATGGTTGTTGGCAGGGTCTTCATCACACCTGACACACAGGCCCTACACAGAAGACTCTCCAATTAAGTCGTCAGCTCTGGGCTTCCCCGGTGGCTCAGTGATAAAGAATCTGCCTCAATCCAGGAAATACAGTAGGTGCTGGTTCAGTCCCTGGGTTTGGCAGATCCTCTGGAGGAGGGCATGGCAACCCACTCCAGTATTCTTGCCTGGAAAATCCCATGGACAGAGGAGCCTGATGGGCTACAGTCCACAGGGTCACAAAGAATCAGACATGATTGAAGTGCCTGAACACATATGCTCACATGTCAGCTTCACTCACAGAAAATGCCACATGAAGTCTCAGGGAAACAGTGCTCATCACCTTGATACATCTCTCTCCCCTTGGAACAGTGAGTACACCCCTTCCCCTTGCTTATACTTGTTAGTGTGCTGGTGAGTCTTAAGTTGGGATTTTTTCAGAACACCTAGAATTACCCCATTGATGCTATACCTGGGTTAAGATGCCCTGATAAAGAGGCAATCTGAGGCTGAACTGAGAGTGTCATCAGATATCATCAAAGTAGATAGTAAAATTGGGCCAAGATTCAAAATGCAGTGCCAATGGTGGGCCACAGGATCATTAACTGATTCAAAAAGAGTACCTTGGATCATTCTGGAATGATGATGAAAGAGATGGCCAGGCTTGGAAAGAAATCAGAAATCTTAAGTCTGAAGGAGGAGGATCCAAGGATTGGACATGGGTATAGGGCCTCCAGTGGAGCCACCAGAGAACCTTATCAAACTCTTTGCTGCTGCCAGCGTGGATTCTAATTGGCTAACCATGGATATCATGGCTTCGGTAACCACAGGATGTCCCCCAGGGCCGGTAGCAGCTGAGGGACCATGGGCCTACAGAGAGCATTTCCAGGGCATTCTCTGCTTCTCTTTTTCCCCCTAGGTCACCTGATTATACCATCTTGATTCTTTACCTTTTTTAGCAAAGTCCCAGCCTGAGCCTAAAGTTATGTCTATAACTAGACTCAGATGTGTCTCTAGGATGTTCTGGACCCCTACTAGAAGTTTATTTATTCACATGAGAAGCTGAGGGGGATTCCTAAGAAATAACTCACTCTAAGAGAACAGGGAAGTGGACAGAGAAGCACAGCCTTAAACAAATCCTCATCCTTAGAGGAAAGATGGTTCTGACTGTGGCATAGCATCTGCTTCTGGGATTTGTCCCTTGGGCAGTCTCCCTCACAGGCATATGACTTAGATCCTAGAAAAGGACAGACAGTGACTAAAAATTAAAAAAATTAATGTTGCTGAAATTCTGTATTGTCCCAAAGCATAGCAAAAAGAGATCTCCCTTTCCTTAGCATAGTGTAACACATAGCAGTGGTTTGCACACCCAGAGAGATGACTCGATGGAGGTTTATGGTAGTCAACTTCAACATGGCTCCCAACGATTCCCACATCTCCCGAAATTTACCTTTTTGAATAGTCCCCTCCCATATCTTATCAGCATGGGTCTGTGTGCCCAACAGAATGTGGCAGAAGTTCCGGCATGTCACTTCCAAGGCTAAGAACCATTGCAGCTTCCTCCTTGCTCTCTCTCTGAATCACTCACTCTGGAGAGGGCCAGGAGACACGTTACCAGCACACTTTTGAAGCCCAATAGGGACGTCCACGTTGTAAGAAGCTGAGGCCTACAAACAAGAGCCGTGTGAACAGACATCTTGGAAGCGACTGCTCCAAGCCTGACCTAGAGACAACAACCTCATGAAAGACCCTGAGCCAGAACCGTCCAGCTTAGCCATTTCTGGATTCCTGGTCCTCAATAACTGGTGGGATTCAAACACTGGTTCATGCTGTGACGTTCTGGGTAGTAGATAACTAACAGCAATAGATAACTAACAGAGATTTCGGTACTGGAAGTGAGGGGTTGTCATAGTAGATATTTTTAAATGTAGGAGAGGCTTTAGAATTAAGTAATAAGCAGAAGATGGAACTATTTTGAAGAGAATGCTGGTGAAAACTCGAAGTGCTTTGACGGAACTGTAGATGCGTGATGACCTCTAAAGGAGTCTGCAGATGAGGGTACAAAGGAGAGTGAGGAAAATCTTATTGTAAAGTGGGAGAAAAGGGGAATCCTTCTTATATAGTGGTAGAAAGTTTAACAACACTGTCACCTGCAGCTAGGCAGAATACCTAATTAAGTGGGTCCAGCTAACGAGTTTTCTAAGCTATGTGTTAAAGGTGACACTTGGTTTCTTCCTGTTGCTTAAAATAAAATGTGAGAGGAGATAGACAGGCTAAAAGAAGGACTGTTAACAGGAAAGAGCTAGAACTTGATAGTCTTGAAATTTTCCATTGTCCCAAGATGGCAGACAATGCTAAAGCCCACAAGTGCCTTCCACACAGTGATTAATTCCAGGGCCCTGTAAAAGAAACATGTAGAAGGTGGAGCTAAGAGTGTGGCAGTAAAGCCCTTTATTGGGACCTCAGGAAGCTCTAAGGTAGTATCTCAGAAGGCTATTCAATCAAAAGAAAAATCCCTCTAAAAAATTTAAGTATGTGCCTTGCAGATACTCCCAATTAAGCAATAGAGTCTCTAAGAAGTTTAAAAATATTGTCCTGCTACCATTTCATAAGTCCACTGGTTTATCTCAAAGAGATTTCTGGGTGTAGCCTTTTACTAATATATTGATCACAGAGACACACAAAGTTTTTCAGAAAATTATATTTGTAAAAATACAGCCAACTTGGACTGAAAAGGATAGAAACATTATGGAACGAAAGTGATCTTTGAACCTCTCTTCCCAAATTTCAGCAGGAAACAGGCTGAGAAAACCATTCAGCTGCAAACAACACCACATTCCGCAGAAAAGTAAGGGTAACTCACAGGAAGAACCAAGACACCAGAGGGCCGGGCAGAGAGCAATGAAGGCTTACTGTCATTCAGGAGTAAAATCAAGTCTTAAAGAATTCTCAACATCTGTCCAGCTATATTTCAGACTTCAATGGACTAGTGAGTTCTGTGTGCCTTCTATTCTCTCCATTTTGAACAAAAAAAAATGTCTATGACAGTTACCCTATGCCTGTCTCATCATTATTATATGTTGAGTGTGCATATTCACACATCTTTGTATTTTTGAGGAACTATATTTAAGGAGCTGAATTTAAGGAATTGTACCTGAGGACACTTATCAGCTCCTTATTTAGATAAAATTCAGGAATTGTTACTGATGCTCTGATGGAATGATACCGTGGAGGCCTTAAGTGGGAGTGAATATCTTTTGCACATGAGAAAAACATAAATAGTTAAAAACAGCAGGCTGACTGTATCGATTTTTCAAAGTCTACAGATTTTTTACTCTTTCTCTTCAATCACTGGAAATAAACTTCCCTCCCCTTGAGCGTGAGCTGGACTTAGGAACTCAATTGTAAGGAACAGAATAAAGCAGAAGTGAGGGTGCAACCACCGTGAATACCACGTCCTGAAAGGCGCCCCCGCTTCCTGCTTGCTCATTCCCCTTTAGATCCTTTGCTCTGAGGATAGCCAGATTCTGCATTACGAAGATGCTCAGGCAACCTGTGGAGATGTCCTCACGGTAAGGAAGTAAGGCCTCCTGCCAACACCCAGGCGAGCGGGCCATTTCGGAAGCACATACTCCCAGTCAAGCCTTCAGATGATATCCTAACTCAAACTCATGAGAGTGTCTGGACAAGAATTACCCAGCTAAGTCACTCCTGAACTCCTTACCCAGGAGAAGAACTGTGAGATAATCGCTGGTGAATATAGCCCCGTATCTTCCACCCCACAGACCTACACTGGACATGTAGTATAAGAGAGAGATCGATCTTTATTGTGCTCTTGTGCCTGTTGGTCATCTGCATGACTTCTTTGGAAAAATGGCTTCTCAGGTTTTCTGCCCATTTTAATCTAATCAGCTTCTTTGCTTTCTTGACATCGAGTTTGCATAAGCGGTCTATATACTTTGGATATTACCCCCTTATCAGTCACATCATATGCAAATATTTTCTCCCATTCAATAGGTTCCCTTTTCGTTTTGTGAGTGGTTGCCCTTGCTGTGCAAAAGCTTTCAAGTTTAATTAGGTTTCATTCTGTTTATTTTTGCCTTTGTTTCCTTTGCCTTAGGAGATAGATCTAAAAATTATTGCTTTGATTTATGTCAAAGAGTGTTCTGCCTATGTTTTCTTCTAGGAGTTTCATGGCTTCCAATCTCACATTTAGATCTTTATTTGGAATTTATTTTTGTATATGGTATGAAAAATGTCCTAATTTCATTCTTTTACATGTAGCTATCCAAATCTTTATTATTTTAAGCAACTGATATTTGAAGATTGCTTATAACAGCGGCCTAACCTAGTCTTGGCTAACTGAAACACTAGGCTTTACCACATGTTAAAGTATAAATAATGCCATATTCAGAAAACTAGTGCAAAGTACCTATATTCCACAGGTGTCTCAGTAAGGTAATAACGATGCTGGGTTCCCTGTTGGAAATGTTCTCCACATCTTGGATCTCTCATGTTCATGGAAAAGTTTGCTTAATGAGAATAAGGCCTATTCATTCCCAAGTCGAGTGGTTCTCAAATTTTAGTGGGCGAAAAACTTCCTGAGAGTTTGATATTATACAGTCCCAAGCCCCACTCCCAGAAAGCCAGCTTCTGGAGGTCTAGAGAAAGATTTAGGAATTTGCCTAAAGCAAATTTTAACAAGAGTGCCAGGAGATTCTGATGCAATTTGAAAAATTCTGAGCAAGTACATAGAAGACAACCTGCTAAGGGACCGTAGCTGTCAGTAGGGCAAAGTCAAGGCCACAGCCTAGTGGTTAAGAGTGTGGGTGTTCCACGACTGTCTTACACTAGGCCCATTCTAGTCTCTCAGGAATCTGCTTGTTCCTTTTACTGTGTAAATAAAGCTTCCTGGTTCAATACCCAGCTTAAAAACAACAACAACTAAAAAAAAAACAAAGAATGTGGGCATTGCAATCTAGCAAAAGTGGTTGAGAATTTAGCCTCTGCCACTTATTAACCGTGTGCCCCTGGGCAAGCTACTGCATTTCTCTTGCTTTCATTGCTATATCCATACAATGGGGATCTATTATTAGTTTCCTTAAGATTATTCGGAGTAGTCAATTAAGTTATATATTTAAATTACTAGGAGTAGTAACTGACACATAATAAAATGGAAGACATCATCAAACAGCAGGGTGGTGTTAGACAGAACACAAAGTAAGGAGTTAAAGAGAGTGAGGATCAAGTCCTACCCCACCAGGATTAACTAAGACAAAGGCATGTGTCCTTACGTCATCCAGTTCCTACTGTCCACTCCCTCTCGCAGTGATGCTGCTGCAGTTCATACATACATGTTCCAACTAACAGACTCATGGGTTTCCAGGTTTCCAAACCATGTGGAAACATACAGCATTCAGTGTTTTGCTCCTGAATCCATGTCGGTCTCTGCCATTGTTACATTAAATAGCATCACAAGGACATACTACAGCACATTAGGAATTGAAGGGATCCTAGGGGCCATCCAGTCTAACACCTCCTTAGACCCATTTTGCAGAAGAGAACACTGAGATCCTTAAAGATTAAAATGTGAGAAAACTCCCCACGTCGTGAGTGGCCACACCAGGCCTCCAGCCTTATTTCCTCAAGTCCCAGTCTTTTGCTCTTTCTTTCCCACTCTACTCTACAGCAATAGAGAAGCACCCCATGTTTCTCTATGCATTTGAAATAAAAACAAACACTGAGAAAGGGATCACTCTAATTAGCACAAAGGAAGCGCGGGCCACGGTGGGAGGCAGGCGTAAGGCAGTTCCAGGCCACTGCTTATGCCAGGCTCCAAGTTCCTGATGCCCTTTGTCCTGGGCCCATCCACGTGACATCCCTCACTGCCGCATTGGCTGGACAACCTACCCTGCTAACACTGTAGGGGCTGGGAGAGAGGTGGGGACCTCATGGAGAGAGACTGGGTTCTGTGCCTGGAGAGAGGTTTAGGAATTTGTCTGAAGCAAATGTTAACAAGAGCTTCAGGAGATTCTGACACAATTCGAAAAATTCTGGGCAGGTACATAGTAGACAAACGGCTGAGGGACAGGAGGGATCCCTCCACTGGGGGTTCATGGGGAAACTAATGGGAAAGATAGGATGGTGTAACGAAAGCTCATCGGACTGAGAAGTTAGTTCAATTCTCGATTCTGCTACTGATTTGCTGTGTGACCTTCAGCCTCTCTCCCTTAGCCTCCCTGCGTCTCAGCTTCCTCAAAGATATTAAAAATGCTAACACCTGCTAATCTACCTAGTCCATGTTCCAAGAAACCTCAAAGAGAGTCTAGTCTAACCTCCTAATCTGATTTACAAAAAGCTCACCAATTCATTGGTATGAGATCTTAGACATATGTGAGACAATAGTGAAAGGTGGTTCATATATATTGGACTCTAAGAATCAAGTTAAATGAAAATGGCCAGCCAGTCACACCCTGTTTCTTAGAGTCTAGAGACTGAAGATACCGTCGTAGCATACACCTTGGGATTCTTGAAAAGTGAAAGTCGCTCAGTCGTGTCCGACTCTGTGACCCCATGGACTATACAGTCCATGGAATTCTCCAGTCCAGAATACTGGAGTGGGTAGCCTTTCCCTTCTCCAGGGATCTTTCCAACCCAGGGATCGAACCCAGGTCTCCTGCATCTCAGGCGGATTCTTTACCATCTGAACCACCAGGGAAGCCCAAGAATACCGGAGTGGGTAGCCTATCCCTTCTCCAGGGGATCTTCCCAACCCAGGGAACTGAACCCAGGTCTCCCGCATTGCAGGCGGATTCTCTACCAGCTGAGCCTCCAGGGAAGCCCAAGATTATGGGTAGCCTATCCCTTCTCCTGTGGATCTTCCTGACCCAGGAATCGAACTGCGGTCTCCTGCTTCGCAGATGGATTCTTGACCAACTGAGCTATCAGGGATTCTTAAAGACAGAGGGAAAATGCTCCCAATTCCTTTGTCAAGACAATTACATCAACAGATGTCCTGGATGGAGAGACCTGGACTGCAGAAAGAGAGAAAGCCCCATGAGAGAAAGCTCCCAGAACAGGGTCCCCGGGAGCCCTGACTCTGCACACCAAACTCCAGGGAGAGGCTGGAAGGAAGCTGTGATGAGGGCAGGAGCTTGTGGAAAAAGAAAAAGCAGACTGGTAGGCTTTGGAGATAAGTCTCAAACATCCAGAACGCACAGCTCGTGCAGGGCACTGGGCTCCAAAGACAGGCTGAGCGGAAGACTGACGGGAGGGTAGGGGGAGCTTTGTTTTATTTTTGGATTTTGCCAAATCAAAAGAATTTGGGAAATGATGGAAACTGCTGTGCTGAAATGCAGACTCTGCCAGGTCAGCATAGGCCTGTTTATAAGTAATTCAATCTGAGGCGGGGAGGAGCTGCAGGCGTGCACTCACACACACAATCACACACCCGTTCACACACACGTAACTGCAGCACAGGCCGGTGGCAGCAGGACGCCTGATCCTGGTGTTTATTCCTGAGATCGTGGTCAGCACGTGGGCTCCTGGCCAGTGTTCGTTCATTCATCCATTCACTCCAGCATTTGCTGAGCGTTTACAATGCATCAGGCGTGTGATAAGCTCTGGGGATAACCTGGGGAGCCCAGCAGAGGTGGGCTTACAATCCAGCAGCTACACCACTGATGGGAAGGCAGATTCCCCACCCTCTTGTCCCAGGCCCACATAGAGAGGCAGGTGTGGGGAGGTGTGGGTGTGACCCAGGAAGACATTGTTGGACAGGAGCAAGGAGCTATTCGGCAGAGGCCATCCACACTTCCTGCTTCTGTTATCACTCAGGGAGTGGGCAGGGCTCACCTGGGGGGTGGGAAATACCTTCCCCTGCCTCAGGGGAGCCATCATTACAGGTCTAACCAGTCAGGACCATCTAATTACCCTTGGCCTCAGCATATAGAGAAGAGAAGGAAATGGCAACCCACTCCAGTATTCTTGACTGGAGAATCCCGTGGACAGAGGAGCCTGGCAGGGTCCAGTCCATGGGGTTGCAAAGAGTTAGACACCACTGAACGACTACACTTCACTTCAGCATATAAACATGTGACCAAATCCTGGCTAAAAAAGCACAAGAACTCCCCAGGGGACAGCTCCCTTTCCCAAATAAAAAGACAGAGCCCCGCTGCCCTTCCCCTTTCTTCCTGAGACATGACCAAATGCCTGGAGATGTAGACACCATAGTAAAAGCCTAAGGCAACATGTCAACAGGCTGAGATGACGGGACGGAAAGAGCGGGGAGCGGCTGACATCACCCCAGAGCTGAGCTGCCTTCCTTGGGACATTCATCAGATGAGGACATACGAGAAACAAGCATTCAACAACACCAACACTTTGTTAAAGCTGCTTGTAATTCGCTTTTGTGTCACTAGCAACTGAAAGCATTCCAGAAGGGTCGGAAAGAAGATGTTATCAGTACCATCATGGGACAGCCCTAGTGTGGATCCCAGACCCGGGGAGATCATTGTAAAGAGCCGGAGCCAGGAAGTGAGGAGCCAACTGGATTCTGGCTTAAACAAGGTGGCTCCTGGGCAGCCTGAACTCCATCACGTGCTGGGAGTTACATACACGGGGCCCATGTCTCCTCCCTGGAGGCGCTACAGCACCGAAACTCCTTTCTGAAGACTTATCAGATCTTTCCAACTCCAATTTCTGGCTCTTCAATCTAAGTTGGTACTCTAATAGCATGTGGAAGAGCTAGGAAGGTAAGATTTAAAATCCTATGTGTGAGAGACAGAGAACTGCATGAGAAGAAAGCTGTTCCTATTTAAAAGCTGCCATTGTTTCATGTCTAGTAAGAGGGGTATTCAACTGCCTAAGCTAGAATCTAGCTACTCAGTAAGTGTGTGACATTAAGTTACATAACCTACAAGCGCCTCACTTTTCTCATCTGTAACATGAGGTTAATATGATAACCCCTACTTCATAGAGACAAAAACTGGCGGCTCAGAGGTAAAGAATCAGCCTGTAATTCAGGAGATGCGGGAGGCATGGGTTTGGTCCCTGCGTTAGAAAGATCCCCTGGAGGAGGAAATGGCAACCCACTCCAGTATTCTTGTCTGGAAAACTCCATGGACAGGAGAGCCTGGCAGACTGTAGTAGTCCATGGGGTTGCAAAGACTCAGACATGACTGAGTGGGCCTGTTTTGAGGATTAAATTAATTAATTCATCTTAAACTCTTAAAATACGTACCTATCACAGAGTGAATCCTTGACAGAGATTAGCTAATATTGTCAATAATTTCATTGATTCTGAAATGTACATAGTTTCACATTTTCCAGTTCAGTTCAGTTCAGTCACTCAGTCGTGTCCAACTCTTTGCGACCCCATGAACCGCAGCACGCCAGGCCTCCGTCCATCGCCAACTCCCGGAGTCCACCCAAACCCATGTCCATTGAGTCACTGATGCCATCCAACGATCTCATCCTCTGTCATCCCCTTCTCCTCCTGCCCTCAATCTTTCCCAGCATCAGGGTCTTTTCAAATGAGTCAGCTTTTTGCACCAGGTGGCCAAAGTATTGGAGTTTCAGCTTCAACATCAGTTCTTCCAATGAACACGCAGGACTGGTCTCCTATGGACTGACTGGATCTCCTTGCAGTCCAAGGGACTCTCAAGAGTCTTCTCCAACACCACAGTTCAAAAGCATGTATTCTTTTGCACTCAGCTTTCTTTATAGTCAAACTCTCACATCCATACATGACTACTGGAAAAACCATAGCCTTGACTAGACAGACCTTTGTTGACAAAGTAATGTCTCTGCTTTTTAATATGCTATCTAGGTTGGTCATCACTTTTCTTCCAAGGAGCAAGCATCTTTTAATTTCATGGCTGCAGTCACCATCTGCAGTGATTTTGGAGCCCAGAAAAGTAAAGTCAGCCACTGTCTCCACTGTTTCCCCATCTATTTGCCATGAAGTGATGGGACTGGATTCCATGATCTTAGTTTTCTGAATGGTGAGTTTTAAGCCAGCTTTTCCACTCTCCTCTTTCACTTTCATCAAGAGTCTCTTTAGTTTTTCTTCACTTTCTGCCATAAGTGGGGTGTCATCTGCATATCTGAGGTTATTGATATTTCTCCCGGCAATCTTGATTCCAGCTTGTGCTTCCTCCAGCCCAGCATTTCTCATGATGTACTCACATTTTTAGCACCTCTGAAATCATGATGTATCTTTCAGAGGACAGCATGTCATACATAATTGGAAGCATTTTTTTTCTTTCTTCATAATGCACTAACAATTTATTTTACAATCTACAGCATCTTATATTCAATGATGTGAGAAATTATTATTGAAACAGATCTTCTTGTGGTGAAAAGGACCATTTGAGTAGTCCCATAGGCAAAAGATACATCAAACAAGAAGGCACCCACTGTCATCAAGAAAGGAATTCTGGAAATTTGTCAAAGTCCACTCTGCCCAATTATCTCTTGTTTGTGAAACTCAAAGGCTTCTAGTGAAGGGATGGGCAGATTTGAATATGGGAGGGACAAGCAGATCCAGACAGAGAACGATGCTTTTTTGGATGCAAGGTTATCCAAACAGCTGAAGAATTGAGATTGCATAGTGAAGTCATCGGGCTTCCTAGGTGGCTCAGCGGTAAAGAATCTCCTTGCCAAAAAAAAAAAAAAAAAAGAATCTCCTTGCCGATGCAGGAAATGCAGGAGACAAAGATTCAGTCTCTGGGTTGGGAAGATTCCTTGGAGAAGGAAATGGCAACCTACTCTAGTATTTTGCCTGGGAAATCCTATGGACTGAGGAGCCTGGTGGGCTACAGTCCATGGGGTCACAAAGACTTAATGACTAAACAACAACAAAGTGAAGTCATCTGAGCAGAAAGAACAGAAGGGTTTCCCAAGAAGGCGCTCTCTAATGGGAGGGGACCAGAGGGCTGTTACCCCAACCAGAGCTGAGACTGTCACTGGAGGAAGTTACTCCCCCATCTCAAGTAGCAGAGGTGGACATGGGGCGGCCCGAACTCCACTCCCCTCTGGGTGGCAAACTGCTTCTAACAGAATCCCCAGCGGGTCTGGGTGTGAAACAAAGAAGCTTTTGGAGAACTGCAGCTTATCTTGGGAGAGTAGGCATAAGGCAGGAGAGAAGGGTGTTCCTCTGGTGGGGAAACAAGTGCTATAGTAAATTTCAACTTGAATAACAAGAGTAGGAAAGCCTTATTGTTAGCTTAAGCAGGTAAAGCAAGCCATATGAGCAAAACTATTATTAATAATAATTGTTGATAAATGCTGGAGGGGGTGTAGAGAAAAGGGAACCTTCTTGCACTGTTGGTGGGTATGTAAATTGATACAACCACTATGGAAGACAGTTGAGTTCAGTCCAGTTGCTCAGTCATGTCCCACTCTTTGTGACCCCATGGACTGCAGCACACCAGGCCTCCCTGTCCATCACCAACTCCCAGAGTTTACTCAAGCCCATGTCTATTGAGTCATGATGCCATCCAACCATCTCATTCTCTGTCATCCCCTTCTCCTCGCACCGTCAATCTTTCCCAGCATCAGGGTCTTTTCAGATGAGTCAGTTCTTCACATCAAGTGGCCAAAGTATTGGAGTTTCAGCTTCAGCATCAGTCCTTCCAATGGAAGGCAGTAGGGATTCCTTAAACACTAGGAATAAAACAATACAACCCAGCAATCCCACTACTAGGTATACACCCTGAGGAAACCAAAACTGAAAAACACACGTACCCCAATATTCAGTGCAGCACTATTTACGATAGCTAGTACTCTTGCCTGGAAAATTCCATGGACGGAGGAGCCTGGTAGGCTGCAGTCCATGGGGTCACTAGGAGTCAGACACGACTGAGTGACTTCACTTTCACTTTTCACTTTCATGCATTGGAGAAGGCAATGGCAACCCACTCCAGTGTTCTTGCCTGGAGAATTCCAGGGACGGGGGAGCCTGGTGGGCTGCCATCTATGGGGTTGCACAGAGTCGGACACGACTGAAGCGACTTAGCAGCAGCAGGACATGGAAGCAACCTAGATGTCCATCAACAGATGAATGGATAAAGAAGCTGTGGTACATATATACAGTGGAATACTACTCAGCCATAAAAAGGAACACAAGGATTCCGTTCTAATGGGACAAATCAACCTAGAGCCTATTATACAGAGTGAAGCAAGTCAGAAAGAGAAATGTATATCTATATTTCTATATATATTATTCTCTATGTATTTATTACTATATATTATAATTATATTATAATATTTATAATATAATTATATGTTATTTATATATTATTTTTATTCTATATAATATTCAATATATGTATTTTATATATTACATATATATCTATATATGATATGTGTATCATATACTAATGCATATATATGGAATCTAGAAAGACAGTACTGATGAATGTATCTGCAGGGCAGCAGTGGAGACACACATATAGGGAACAGACTTATGCACAAGGCGGGGGGAGGGGAGGAGAGGGTGGGATGTCTGGAGAGAGTAATATGGAAATACCCACTACCATATGTAAAATAGATAGCCAGTGGGAATTTGCTGTATTACCCAGGGAATTCAAACCGGGGCTCTGTGACAACCTAGAAGGGTGGGACGAGGAGGCAGTAGGAGGGAGGTTCAAGAGGGAGGGGACAGAGGTACACCTATGCTGATTCATACTGGTGTTTGGCAGAAACTGACACAATACTGTAAAGCAATTACCCTTTAATTCAAAATGAATGCATTTAATTTTTTTTTAATTGTTGATACTATGACATTACTGCTAGCAGGAGCCAACATATCAAATGCCCACGAAATAAGCAGCACTGGACCCTGCACAACATATATCCTCACAGCTGGCGAAGAATAAATGCGACCACGTGATCCATTTGACAAATGAGACCCAAGAGCTCAGCTCCCTTTTCTACAATCACACAGCTGGTGTGCAGCAGGGCTCAGGTTCAAACTCAGTCTGTCTGAGTCCAGAGCCTAAGTCAACCATGATTGGTGATAGAAGGTGGAGTTTCTTCTAAGGGCATCGTACCAGTTGACTCCCTACTGCAAAGTGTGCTGAGTGCTGGGTGGGGGGGCGGGGGTGGCGTCCCCCCTTCCAGCGGGAGGTGACATCACCCTTCAGCTCGCTAAGCACTGTCAAGGGCTGGCTGCAGAGGTGGGCTCTGCTTCGGAACTCCATTCCCAGTGCTCCTGCTTGGCAGCCAGGCTGTAACAAAATACCACAGACCTCTGGCATCGACAGAAACGTATTTTCTCACAGTTCTGAAAGCTGAGAAGTCCAAGACCAAGCGCCAGCTGGGCTGGGTTTCTGGTGAGACTACCTCTTCCGGGCTTCCAGACTACTTACTACCTCCTTGGTCCTCACGACAGGGAGAGAGGGAGGGGCGGGGGGAAACTGAGAGAAGGGACCTCTCTCCTTCTTCTTCTTGTAAGGCCACGTTTCTGTCAGACGAAGGCCCTACACTTATGACCTCATTTGACCTTAATTACCTCCTAAATAGTCTTTCCAGGTGACTCAGGGCAAGAATCCGCCTGCAAATGCAGGAGACACAGGTTTGATCCCTGAGTTGGGAAGATCCCCTGGAGAAGGAAATGGCAACCCACTCCAGTATTCTTGCCTGGAGAATCCCAGGGACAGAGGAGCCTGGTGGGCTACAGTCCTTGAGGTCATAAAAGAGTCAGACACAACTTGGTGATTAAACAACAGCAACTACCTCCTAAAGACTTTATCTCCAGATGTGGTCATACTGGGGGTTAGGGCCTCAACAATATGAATGGGGGGAGGCACAAGTCAGTCCATGGCAAGCAAAGTTACCTTATTCTCATATTCCTTTTTATAAAATTGAAGTGTAGTTGATTTACAATGTTGTATTAGTTTCAGGTGTATAGGAAAGTGGTTCTCATATTCTTTAAAAGGAAGTTTTCCATGAACATCTACTCCCAGGTATTTTTAAGGCCCCAGAAGTTTATTTTACTGTTTTTTTAAACTTTGAAAAATTTTTGTTTCTTTTTAAATTTTTATTTTTATACAATTTTTAAAGGTTACTTTCCGTTGACAATTATTAAAAAATATTGACTATATTCCCTGTGTTGTATACAATACATCCTTGAGCCTATCTTACACCCAATATTTTGTACCTCCCAATCTTTCACCCTTATATGCCCCCCACTGGTAACAATTAGTTTGTCCTCTATGTCTGTGAGCCCGCTTCTGTTTTATTCACGAGTTTGTCTTATCTTTGGAGAAGACTCTTGGGAGTTTTGAACAGCAAGGAGATCAAATCAGTCAGTCCTAAAGGAATCAACTCTGAATATTCGTTGGAAGGACTGTTGCTGAAGCTGAAGCTCCAATGTTTTGGGCACCTGATGCAGACAGCCAACTCACTGGAAAAGACCCTGACACTGAGAAAGAGTGAGGGCGGGAGGAAAAGGAGGTGGCAGAGGATGAGATGGTTAGCTAGCATCACCAATTCAATGGACATGAATTTGAGCACACTCCAGGAGATAGTGAAGGACAGGAAAGCCAGGCATGCTGCAGTCCATAAAGTCACGAAGAGCTGAACATGACTTAGCAACTGGACAACTTACTTTTTTAGATTCCATGTATAAGTGATATCATACAGTATTTGTCTTTCTCTTCCAAGACACCAGAATTTTAGATCTGAGAAGAATCTTTGGGTAAATCAAGTACAAACTCCTCATTTCACAAATGAGCACATGTGACTCTGAGATAGTAAGAGACTTGCCCAGAGTCATACATCTAGTTAATGGCAGCACTGAACCTGGCCTTCTGATTCCAGTGGTGCAGAAGCATGTGAGCTTTAAAGGTGAGCTTTAAAGGAATGAAGATGGTGAGGATGACGGTTGCAGCCCCTACTATGTGACAGGGGCTTCCCAGGTGGCTCAGCGATAAAGAATCCCCCTGCCAAGGCAGGAGAAGCAGGAGACGCTGGTTCGATCCCTGGGTCAGGAAGATCCCCTGGCAGAGGGCATGGCAACCCACTCCAGTATTCTTGCTGGAGAATCCCATGGACAGAGGAGCCTGGCGGGCTACAGTGCATGGGGTCACAGAGTCGGACACGGATGAAGCAACTGAGCACGCACACACACTCTATGTGACAGGCATTGTATAGTTCACTTTACATACACCACCTTATTAACCTTCACAACAGCCCTAAATAATGGGTATGACTGTCCACTAATACAGATGAAGGAACTGAGGCTCAGAGGTGAGGTTCCTCACTCAAGCACCCACAGCTAGTCTGGTGGGTGGCCGCAGAGTTTAAACCCCAGGTTGGGTCCAAAGTCCACACTCTTCTGGTTTCACTGTGTTCCATTTCCATCCAGCAAGGGGACCCCCTCATTGGGCCCAGGCTATGAGCCAAGATTTGGAGCCAAGGGCAGGTCACTGACATTCAGGATCAGCACAGAGGATGCAAGGGCTGCCGGAAGTGACACAGTGAAAGGAAGGAGGGAAACAGGAGACAAGCCTTGATGGCTTCCCAACACTGCCACCAAACGGCTCAGGGAGCTGCGGGGCCTCCTTTTCTTTCCTAGGGAGTCAGGACGAGTGTTTTCCTTTACCTTCAAGCTCGACATCCCTTTATAGGTAGATCAGCCTTGCAGACACACATTAACCGTGCCAGGCCGCCCTCCCTTCAGGCTGCAAAGGAAATGAAGTTGGCATTCTGCAGTCCTCACCTGGCAGGCATCACCACGCAGCCCCAAGGGACTGGGCCAAGGCTGGGTGTCAGGCTGATGGGCTATTGTCTGGAGTCTTGAAGGGAAGGGGCTGCTGGGGCAGGGGAGGAAGAAGCCAGCTCGCAGGAGAAAGGTGAGCAGCTGGCCCTGGCCCAAGAATGCCAGGGGCCCCTGGCTCCCGCTGCCTGGCCCTGCTTCAGCCTGGCAGGGAACAATTCGTGGTGTTGTCAGGAAGTGACACTGAAACGCGTTCCCCTTATACCTCCTTCAGCCTCTGGCAAAAGGAGGTTCCTGGAGGGAATATTTTTAGTTTGACAAATGAAAGCCTGGGACCGAGGACAGGAGGGATTAAGGGAGCTCTTCTCTGACACTCCTGGAGACGGGGAGATGATGAGTCAGATACAGAGGGCTTAGGCACGACTTCTCAAGACATTCCTCAGGCATGAGCACAAGCCCGCCGCACGGATGGATTCCTCCCGCCCCGCCGGCCGGCGTGGGGGGCGGGGGGCTGCTCGGGAGGGGGCCCGGGCCACGCCCCTCCGTCCCGTCTTCCCGGCCCGGGGGCACTTCGCTGGACAGCAGCCCCGGGGATCAAAGCGCCGCCTGGGCCAGGCCGGGCCCGGAATCAGCAGACGTGAGTTCGAGCTCAGCCCTCCTGGCTCGCTGGCGGTGACTCTGCGTGTCCTCAGTTCTCCCTGGATGCTTCAGTTTCCGCGTGTGTAGACTGAAAGTATTGTGACGCCTCAAAACGGTCAAGAGGCTGGACCTCCGAAAAAAGCATTGAGCATGCACAGTGCTGTGGACACGTGATTCTGCTGAGTCCTTAACGCCCCACGCACAGGTGTGCTGGAAATCTCACGTCAGAGTAACAAAACCAGGGTTTAACCCTCTCAGCACCCCGACTTTATGGACGAGGAACGGAGGCTCAGAAGGGGGCGCGGCTTGCCCGGGGTCACAGAGCTAACAAGCGCTAGACTGGCATCACCCTGACTCCAAAGACAGTGTCCTGAATCCTTGCACCGGTGACTCCCTGGCTGGGCCTGGATCTGGCCGGACCTCATCTCTTATCAGAAGCCGCCAGTGACAGGAAGATCGAGACGGTGCTCAGGGCCAGGCGCCAATCAGAGCGCCAGAAGGGGAGAGCGGACTGCCAGCCAGAGGAGGGCCAGAGCAGAGGAGACCGGAGCCCAGGGCAGGGCTCAGACGCGAGTGCACGTCGGAGGGGCAAGGGGAGGGACCCGGGCCAGAGTCTGGGCCCTTGGCAGCATCAGCGGGTGGCTGGCACTCCTGGCAACACAGGGGGTTCTGGAAGAGAAGGTACACTTAAAAGTCAAAGTCTGCAGAGGCAGACATAGAGAACAGACTTATGGACAAGGCTGGGGAGAAGAGGGACGGGGTGAGATGAATGCAGAGAGTAGCGTGGATGCATACACGCTAACACATGTAAACAGACGGCCAATGGGAATTTGCTGAGTGACTCAGGGAACTCAAATGGGGGCTCAGTAATAACCTAGAGAGGTGGGAATGGTCGGGAGGTGAGAGGGAGATTCAAGAGGGAGGGGACATATGTGCACCAATGGTTAATTCATGCTGATGTATGACAGAAATCAAGCCAATGTTGTAAACCAATCATCAATCAATTAAAAATAAATATTCTTTTAAAAAGTCAAAATCTGCGCATTTGGTTGGAAGAGAGAACGAAGCAGCCATCAGATAGATTGGCTTATTTCTCCCTTTCCTGACAGCTGGGTTAGGTTAGGATGGGTGCTCCAGAGAGTTAGTACCAAGTCACTAACTGAGTTCTAGTCTAATATGTAAGACTGTGCTGAGCAGCTCTCCCCTAAGCCACCCCCATGGCCCACCTCTTCGATCTTCATTTGCCCACAAGTGAATTCCAGAATAAAGAGTAAAAGGTCATCCATAAGTGCTTCTGCTCAAGAAATGCTGATAGTAGTGACTTCATTGCTGAAATTAGTGGAGGTTTTTTTTTTTTTTCCACTCATTAGCATCCTCCTCTTAAGTTAGTGATCTAAGTCCAGATAATACACTTTTTATCCTTCATGGAACTTGATTCAGCTGTTTTGTTTCAAACAGAAAACAAAAAGGGTGTCCCATAAACTTGGTTATTTTCTTCTTTAGTTTGTCCTCAGGAAGAAAGGAAGAGAGGGAAGGGGGGGGGGGTACCACTCACACCACAAACTCCACTCCTGATGAGCTCCCGGAACAGGTCCTGCCTTCATGTTTGCACCAGCCACTAAAAGTGCTCAGGGATAATTTTGCATCTTTCCTTCAAGCCATGGGACCTTGGGCAAGTCATCTCAACTCCATGAGCCTCAATTTCCTCATCTGTAAAATGGGATTAAAATGCCACCTTGTCTCATATAGCAGTTGTGGAAATCTGCCAAGAGAGGCATAGAGGTTTATGTAATGTGTATAGTATTTATTGAGCACCTATTATGTGCCAGGCACTGCTCTATATGTATGTGTTTGAGTTTTTTCCGGGAAAGAGGTGTAATCCAGTTCAACATCATGGAGCTGAGGAGGTCAAGAAAGCTTAACAAGGACACTCCTGAAATGGGGATCCTGACTTGTCCTTCCCAGACTCCGCAGCAGACTGACCTGTGTTTCAGTCACGCCTCTTTGACTTCAGGGTCAGAAAATCTCTTTAATGTTAGGAATGCTATGGGTGGGTGTGGTAGGAGTGGGTGCTGCAGGACAACAACGGAGATTGGGGTGGGGAAGTTCTTATTGGTGATACGAGTCTTGGACCTCATGGGCGCTGCTGGTGAGAAACCACCAGGAAACTGCTGCACTGCCAGGGACAGAGGTCTCTGCCTGCCATGACGGCCACGCCGGGTTTCTCTCCCAGGCATGTCATCTCCCAGGGCCCCGCTCCTCCTGCATGTGCTGTTCCCCTGCTCTCAGCGGCCCCGCCCCGCTCCTCCCATGCCTCTTCTTGCACAAGCCCACTTGCTTGACGTGCGGGGACATTTAGACACCTTCCAGTCAGTTTTCTCCTGTGGTCTCAGACCGCAATTATTCTTTGCCCACAGATTCTAAAGTTTGAAAGGCTGAGACCTGAAACTCAGTCTTACCACCGAACCACTGCTCTGTTTTGAACAAGGAGCCACTCAGACCCTCGGATTCTTTTTCTGTAAATGGTGACCCTAATACTATCAACTTCTTTGGGTTCTCAGTTCAGTTCAGTTGAGTCGCTCAGTTGCATCTGACTCTTTGTGACCCGATGAACTACAGCACGCCAGGCCTCCCTGTCCATCACCAACTCCTGGAGCTTGCTCAAGCTCATGTCCAACAAGTCAGTGATGCCATCCAACCATCTCATCCTCTGTCGTCCCCTTCTTCTCCTGCCTTCAATCTTTCCCAGCATCAGGGTCTTTTCCAATGAGTCTGTTCTTCACATCAGGTGGCCAAAGTATTGGAGTTTCAGCTTCAGCATCAGTCCTTCCAATGAACACCCAGGACTGATCTCCTTTAGGATGGACTGGTTGGATCACCTTGCAGTCCAAAGGACTCTCAAGGGTCTTCTCCAACACCACAGTTCAAAAGCATCAATTTTTCTGTGCTCAGCTTTCTTTATGGTCCAACTCTCATATCCACACATGACTACCGGAAAAACCATAGCCTTGACCAGACGGACCTTTGTTGGCAAAGTAATGTCTCTACTTTTTAATATGTCATCTAGGTAGGTCATAACTTTTCTTCCAAGGAGCAAGCATCTTTTAATTTCATGGCTGCAGTCACCATCTGCAGTGATTTTGGAGCCCCAAAAAATAAAGTCTGTCACGGTTTCCACTGTTTCCCCATCTATTTGCCATGAAGTGATGGGACCAGATGCCATGATCTTAGTTTTCTGAATGGTGAGTTTTAAGCCAACTTTTTCACTCTCCTCTTTCACTTTCATCAAGAGGCTCTTTAGTTTTTCTTCACTTTCTGCCATAAGTGGGGTGTCATCTGCATATCTGAGGTTATTGATATTTCTCCTGGCAATCTTGATTCCAGTTTGTGCTTCATCCAGTCCAGCATTTCTCAAGATGTACTCTGCTTATAAATTAAATAAGCAAGGTGACAATATACAGCCTTGACGTACTCCTTTCCCAATTTGGAACCAGTCCATTGTTCCATGTCCAGTTCTAACTGTTCTAACAGTTCTTGACCTGTATACAGATTTCTCAGGAGGCATGTCAGGAGGCCTGGTATTCCCATCTCTTTCAGAATTTGCCACAGTTTATTGTGATCCACACAGTCAAAGGCTTTGGCATAGTCAATAAAGCAGAAGTAGATGTTTTTCTGGAATTCCCTTGCTTTCTCTATGATCCAACGAATGTTGGCAATTTGATCTCTGGTTCCTCTGCCTTTTCTAAATCCAGCTTGAACATCTGGAAGTTCATGGTTCACGTACTGTTGAAGCCTGGCTTGGAGAATTTTGAGCATTACTTTACTAATGTGTGAGATGAGTGCAACTGTGTGGTAGTTTGAGCATTCTTTGGCATTGCCTTTCTTATGGATTGGAATGAAAACTGAACTTTTCCAGTCCTGTGGGCACTGCTGAGTTTTCCAAATTTGCTGGCATATTGAATACAGCACTTTCACAGCATCAACTTTTAGGATTTGAAATAGCTCAACTTCTTTGGGCTATAATGCAGAGTAAATTTTTGTAAGATTTTTTTTTGACGTGGATCATCTTTATTGATTGCTACAATACTGCTTTATTACATCTTTATTGCTACAATACTGCTTCTGTCTTATGTTTTGGTTTTCTGGGCATGGGGGATCTTAACGCTCTGATGCTGGATCGAGCCTGCACCCCCTGCACTGGAAGGCAAAGTCTCAACCACTGGACCACCAGGGAAGTCCGGATGCAGAGTGAGTTAGATAACTAGGACAGAGCCAAAGACACAATAACCACTCAGACTCAGAGCTGTTACTGTTGATACTGCTGTTATTACTACTGAGTTTGAAAGAGTTGTCTCAGATCCCATTTCTTTCACTTAGGAACATTTAACTCTGCAAACCACAATTCCACCAAGGGCGCCCAGCCCCTCGCTCCCGGGGCTGGTGTAGGAGTCGGGGCCAGGGTGTGTGAGCTCAGCCGGACTTGCTGCTTCTCCTTCTCTCCATCACCTCGGTTGGTGTTCCCTTCACATTTCCCTAGGAGGCCAGTCTCCTCCCTCTGCCTTTCTTCCAGAAGATCACATAGAGGGTTCCGACCCTTAGGGTCTAGACCCCATCACTGGCTAAAGATTCATCCCCAGGAAGTCACACAGTGGTGAGGCAGACGGGAATCTCGGAGGCCAGCTGACCTCATCGGGGGAGACTGAGGCCCGGAGACCAGAGGCCAAGACGCCACCGAAAGTGCCAGCCCAGGAATGAGACCCTGCCTTTCCCCACACCCTGTCCAGTGTTCAGGCCACATTGTATCTGCCCTCAGTTTGGGGGTTCCCTCTGTCCTAGTCAGCAAGCACACACATGCCTGTGCTCCCAGAATCACCTGTGGCTAATTCATGTTGATGTGTGGCAGAATCAAACCAATATTGCAAAGCAATTATCTTTCAATTAAAAATAAATAATTTTTTTAAAAAAAGAATGGTAAAGGCCTTGAGACAAACCGGAGGGGAAGGGACACCACACCCAGAGGTAGCAGAAGAGCTGTGGTGGCCAGCAGGCCACAGGCTGGCCGCGGGCCAGAACCGCAATGACTCTGGAGGCACCGAGGCGGGGAGCCAGGCCATCCTGTGAATGGCGGTGTCTGCGGGCCTTGAAAGTGAAAGGGGATTAGGCCAGTGGGCTGCACCGCCCTGGGGGCCCCAAATGAGACCGCCTGCCCTGCCTGAGAAACACTCGCCAAAGCACCAACGTGAGAAATAAATTTTAAAATTTGATGTTATTAAGAACTATCAGCTCTGATTTCAAAGGCTGGCAAGCTTGCCTCTGAGCCAGCACCCACCCAGGCCCGGCTGACCTCACCACGACAGCTAACCCATGACATCAGAGGCGGCCCCGGGCAGAGAGTCTGGTGAATTAGCACTATCTAAAGAGGAGGAGGATGGAGTTACAAGCTTACCAGTGGGGGAGAATTGGAGATTCCTCCCTGGCTTCACTCACATTCCCAACTGCTTATCAAAACGCACATGCCTGGAACTGCTGGGTCTTGAGAGCCAGCCTCTTGACTTCTGATTCAGGGTGGGACCCAAGCCCCAGAGATGAGGCCGGTTGCTCCCAGGGGGAAGATGGATGGATCCAGCCCCAGCATTGCCCCCTCCATCTCTGCCTCTGTCCCTGTGAGTACCCTGCTACTCTGGTTCCAGCCGTATCACCTCCTAATTGTATCAAGACAATGTTCTGGCCTCCAGCCCTCCGGCCTCCCCAGCTTGAGCTGAGCAACTAGAGGCTGCCTAGGTCCCAGCCCATCCTATTTACTTGGTCAGGAGCAGAAACTTGACGCTGTTGCTTTGAAAGACCCCAGGAGACACAGAGGAGCAGGCAGGAGGGAGTGTTCAGCCCACCCTTTTCACTGCGGCCTGGCTGTTCTCTCCAGGTCTGCCGCCATCTCTGCAGGCGGACGCCGACCCACTCCCCTAGGATACAAGCTCCTCCACCGACCCCCCGGGCCTCCCCCTCCCGCCCCATCTTCTTTCACTCTCTCTCGTACTCTGGTCATTGGCACAGATCTTCACGTTCTAAATAAACCGCCTCTTTCAGCTTTCCAGCTCAGATCATTCCCTTGGCTTGGAAAGTCCAGCCCACCCTGCATGCCTCCCACCCACACATGGACATTCTTTTCATAACCTTCAAAGCCCAACATCAGTACCACCCTTCGTCAGAAGACTCCCCTCAGGTCCATGCAGCATGAACTGGTTCCTGGTGATGACGGAAACTGATGGTTCACTCATGCTAACCACGGAGTGGGTACCATACATTATCAAGGGTTCACACAACCTGCCTCATTTTATCCTCACCCCGGCCTTTCCAAGTGGGTCCTGTCACCGTCCACACCTTAGACATGAGAAAACAGAGGCCGGGGGTCAGGAGGTCACTTGCCAAGATCACACTAGTGCCTGGGGGAGGCAGGAACCCTGGCTGCTGGGCCCGGATCCACTGCGCCGGAGACCCCCTCGGCCCTCCTTCTGTCGCTATGCTTACAGGTCAGTCTCACCCACTTGACACCGAGCTCCTTGAGTGCAGGAACTTGGTGTTATTATTGTAAACATTGCAGTAACCTAAGTATTATGATGATGATGATGAGTATTTAGTAGATTACTGTACAGATAGAAATAGTAACAATAGCTCTACTGTATGGAGTAGCCTCTCTATGGACTGAGTGTTCATACATTATCTTCTCCACAACTCAACAGCCACCTTGAAATGTGAAAATCCTCACCTTGTAGATAAGTCATCTGATTTATCATGAGGCTCTGTGAGGTTAAAGTTCAAGGTCACCCCCTGCCTCTACCCTTTGCTCTCCCTGCCTCTACCTCCCCAGCGCATAGTCAAGCTACAGTCAAGGCTTAGGTGTCTGATCAGTTAAACGGAATGTCTCATTCGTAGGCCTCGACCTTTGATTCTGAGATTGCAGCTTAATCCAAATGACCCTCAGCTATCACGTGCCTACTACGTGCTGGGAACAGTGCTGGGGCTCCATCAGTACCAATCCATTCATAGCCCAAGGCCCAGGAGGCAGGGCCCACTGTGTGCCCCATGTTTTAGATGCCCCATGGGAGGCTCAGAGAGGTTGCATGCCATGCCCAACATCACACAGCTAGCAAGGAGCAGAGCCAGGAGGGAGCCAAGGCGGATTCCAAGTGCTCTGCTCCCCAACCCTCTTGCAGGCTGCCTCTTGGGGACAGGAGCCCCAGAGGCGAAAGAGTGAGCAGGGCGGGAAAGGAGGAGGGCGGAGCTGGGAGGCACATTCCACCAGATGCAACGTTCTCAGATGTTTCCGCAGATTCCGAAGCAGATGACGGGATGGACGGTCCAGTTGTCCCAGTGACATCCCGTCTCGGCTCCGTGCAGGCCCCTGCGCATTCCTGGTGACGTCGGCCAGCTGTGCGCCCTCGTCTCCAAGAGCAGGCTCTGTCGCAGTCTGGGGGGGCCGGGCGGGGTGAAGAGGGGTGACACGGAGTCGGGCCCCTCTCGGCGCCTGAAGGAATGCGGCCGGGTTCGGGGAGGGTCCCCAAGCAGGGTCACTTCCCAATGATCCCAAGGTGAACGCTGAGGCCAGAGATGAAAAATCATCCAACTGAATAAATAAATCACCAAAGAGAGCAGCAGCCCTGGACTGCCGAGAAATTCAATCCTACACGTGGAGAGAGTTGGTAGGGGGTGGGGGCCAGAGGACGGGGGGGGGACTGAGGTTCTGAAAAAATTTAATTGGTGATTGGGCCCCAAGAATATGTAAATAGCCTCTTGGTTTCTACCCTTTTAGGAGAAACAGATGCCCAAGACTCCAAGCGGAGTTTTCATGTGAAAATCACTCAGACCCCGAGAATGCCATTTAAAATGTGTATAATTTGATTGCTATCTCCTACAAGGGAGGGCTCCCTATTTGAGGTTTTCTTTTACATTAGCCCCCACCCTCATCACAAGACCCATTTTTCTGTGCCCCCCTCCCCCTTCCCCTCCTCCTAAGCCCTAGGTTAGATGCCTAAGACAGATGAGGACAGGACCTCGGAGTTCCATGCGATGTTGGATGGGGGGGAAGCTCCCCCAGGGTCGCCTATAGCTAAACCTTTAACTTGAAGATTATCTAAGTAAGGTCCAGCCTCTGCTAAGAACCATCCAGTGACAAGCAACAGGTCCCCTGCTTCTCCTTAGGCAACCGATCCTATTAGTTTGGACGACACTGACTCCCAAAATGTTTCCCCATATGTTGAACTAAATTTTGTCGCTCAAAAGTAAAGTGTTTTACTTCTGCTCCTTGGCACTACACAAAACCTGATGGGCCATGCTTCCCTTTCCAAGCCCTTCTAGAACCCCTCTGGGATTCTGAACTGTGGGGAAAAAATTAACAAAAAACAAGAAAAGAGAGAAGTTGGACAGTCAGATGGAAGGCGTTTGCTGGGAGGAGAAGTCAGGATACTTGTGTCCTGGGCTCACTTTTACTCCCTGACTCACAGGGTCTCAGTTTTCTCATCTGTAAAATGGGAAGATTGATGCCAGCCCTTTAGCAGTTAGGTGAGAGTAAGACGAGAAAAGGGAGATTCATGTATTTTGAAGGTAAACCTATTAAAGTGAGTCATTATTAAAAACACCAAACGAAGCCATGGAAGTGAAAGATTTCCTCCTCCCTCGGCAAGTTGAGGGAGGTGATGATCTCCAGAGTCCCCTCCAGCTCAGATGTGCAAGAAGTTTCTTGAGGAGGAGCGCAGGATGGGAGTTTGCTAGTTCTGTTCAAACGCTGACCCATTTGTCTCTGGCCCAAGTGTCTCCTATGAACAGATACATATTTTATAAGAACAGAGAGAGTGGGATAGGACAACAGGGGAAAATGGGGAAAGGAGACTCATTTATTTAACCATTTAGCAAGTATGTATCAAGATCCCAGTGCATGGACCACATTGAACAGAAAGGCAAGAGAATATTTCTGACAGCGGAGAATTCACCAGTGACCTACAGGATGATTCTAAACAGTGTGGGAGGCTGAACGATGCCACCCCTCCCCCGAGATGTCCACACACTGATCCCCTAAAGCTACTGCTTTGTTACTTTACATAGCAAGAGGGACTTTGTGGGTGTGATTAGAGCTCATAACCAGTTCTCCTGTATTATCCCTGGGGACCCAGTGGGATCACAAGGAGCCTTACAAGAGAGAGGCAGGAGCTCAGAGTCCAAGAAGGTGTAATGATGAAAGCAGGAGTGGTGTGGGACCACGAGGCAAAGAATGGGGACAGCCTCTAGAAGCTGGAAAAGGCAAGAAAACGGATCTTCCCCTAGACCCTCCAGAAGGCCGACAGTCCAGCCAACCCAGGAGTTCTGGAATTCTGACCTCCAGAACTGTAGGAGTATAACCTGTGTTGCTTTAAGTTACTAAGTTCCTGGTGATTCACTAGAGAAGCAGAAGAAAACTAACATAATGGTTCCCACGGAAAACTTTCTACGTCGATTTCTATACAGTTGATTTTATCTGTATTAGAATACATGGATCACATTAATGTGTGTGTGTGAGTGTATATATATATATATATATATATTTTCCCTGGTAGCTCAGCAGTAGAATTCGCTTGCCATGCAGGAGACGTGGGTTCAATTCTTAAGTCAGGAAGATCCCCTGGAGGAGGACATGGCAACCCACTCAAGAATTCTTTGCCTGGGAAATCCCGTGGACAGAGGAGCCTGGCGAGCTCCTCTGAGAGCTCACGAGGTCACAAAGAGTCAGACACGACTGAGCAACTAACACACACACACACACACACACACACACACACTCTGGCCCAAGTGTCTTCTATGAGCAGAAACAAGCACATCTAACCCACCATATATATATGTGGGAGATGGAAAGGGGCAGGGAGGCTTGGCGTGCTGCAGTCCATGAGGTCACAGTCGGACATGACTTAGCAGCTGAACAACAATATATACACACACACACACACACAGTGCAAGTACATCTAACCCAAACACAATCCCACCTCGAGGAACTGCACTTGCTAGTCTTTGACAAGAGTGCTCTCCCCCTAGACCTTTACATAGCTCCCTCCTTCTCAGCTCTGTTATCTCTGCTCAAGTTTCATTTCCTCGGAGCCTCCTTCTCTGACTGCTCTTTCTAAAATAGTGTCATGCTAACGACAAATATCATATGATATCACTTATATGTGGAACTGAAAAGAGAAAAAAGACAGAAATAAGCTTATTTTCCAAGTAAAATGAGATGCACAGATATAGAAAACAAACTTACGGTTAACAAGGGGAAAGGAAGGTGGAGGAGGGATAAATTAATAGGCTGGGATTAACATATACATGCTACTATATATAAAATAGTCAACAAGGACAGGGAACTATACTCAATATTATATAAAAACCTACAAGGGAAAAGAATCTTAAAAAGAATATATATACTGTATGTATATATATATATATATATATATATATCTCAAGGCTTCCCTGGTGTCTCAGGTGGTAAAGAATCCGCCTGCAATGCAGGAGACCTGGGTTCAATTCCTGGGCCAAGAAGATCCCCTGGAGAAGGGAATTATAAATGGGATAATCCTGTATAGGTTATCACATAATATTGAGTATAGTTCCCTGTGCTATACAGTAAACCCTCATTGATTATCTATGTTATATATAGTAGTATGTATATGCTAATCCCAGCCTCTTAATTTATCCCTCCTCCCACCTTCCTTTTCCACTCCAGTGTTCTTGCCTAGAGGTTCCATGGACAGAGGGGCCTGGAGGGCCACAGTCCACCAGGTAGACAAGAGTCGGGCATGACTGAGTGCCGAACACTCCCACATTTCAAAGACGTATTTTATATGTACCCAGTGGCTTCAGTCATGTCAAACTCTTTGTAATCCCTTAGACCACAGCCCGCTAGGCTCCTCTGTCCCAGGGGATTTTCCTGGCAAGGATACTGGAATGGGTGGTCATTTCCTCCTCCAGTGGTTCTTCCCACCCAGGGATCAAACCCACGTCTCCTGTGTCTCCTGCATTACAGGCGGAGTTTTCATCTCTGAGCCAAAGCTGCACACAGAAGAATTGATGCTTTTGAACTGTGGTGTTGGAGAAGACTCCTGAGAGTCCCTTGGACTGCAAGGAGATCCAACCAGTCCATCCTAAAGGAGCTCAGTCCTGAATATTCATTGGAAAGACTGATGCTGAAGCTGAAACTCCAATACTTTGGCCACCTGATGCAAAGAGCTGACTCATTGGAAAAGACCCTGATGCTGGGAAAGATTGAAGGCAGGAGAAGAAGGGGATGACAGAGGATGAGATGGTTGGACGGCATCACTGACTCAGTGGACATAAGTTTGGGTGGACTCTAGGAGTTGGTGATGGACAGGGAGGCTTGGTGTGCTGCAGTCCATGGGGTCGCAAACAGTCAGACAGGACTGAGCGACTGAACTGAACTGAGCCACCAGGGAAGCCCCCCATATTTTATACATATATAATATATACATTATATATACATAATACACATAGAAACTGAATTGCTGTGCTGGACACCTGAAACTTACATGATACTATAAATCAATTATATTTCAATTAAAAAAATGCTTTAAATATCATCATGTGTCCCACCACCAGGCCCCCGGATGTTCCAGTGTTTCTAGACTGCAGGCTGCAATCCATTGGTAGATCATAAGATTAGTCTTAGTGGTGCATAACCAATATATTTTTTAAATACAGTAGAAAAGCAGAGGAAATATGAGAACACATCATGTGTAGTAAATGTAAGCACTGTTTCACAACCTTTTTGCTCTATTCTCTGTGTGTTAGTGTTTGTATATATATATACACACATATATATAGGGTTGAAATGTAAAATAACTCACTATGCATCAAAAATGTCCATCTAATTCAGCACCCTGCTGAATTTTCTCCAGAGTTGATATCACCATCTGTGATTCTCCTGTATATGTTATCTATGCTCCATCTCCTCCACAGGCATGTAATCTCCATAAGGTAAAGACTGCATTGGAATTTTCTTTTGTGTGTCCCTGGCATCTAGAAGAGCCAGTTACCCCATAGACATTCAACAAAGATTTTTGAAGGAATGAACGATGAATTGAGCTTATGATTTCATGCATATTATTGTTGAGAACAGGAGTAATATTTTTCAAAAGTAAGTTAATTTAAAGGATCATATAAAGGCACTAGGAATACAGGTAGACTCCAGTGAGGCAAAAATGATGAGGATGACACTGAAATACTAAATTGGGGGAAGCAAAATAATGGACTTATGCCCTGCTCCTGAGGGGCAGTGAAGCTAGCTGGGGCAATACGCTGCAGAAGGGCCAAGGGACAGATGGATCTCACTCCAGAACGCTGGGGGTCACGCCCACCTCCTTCCGTCTCACCCGTGAGAATGGCATAGCCAGGGATGCCGAAGCGGCTTCTCCCAGGCCAGGAGGCGAGCCTGCATGAAAATTTGGGGCATGTTGGTTTCCTTTCAATCCCAAAAGTCTGAAAGGCTTCACCCCAACTCTAGCCCCGCCTTTCCCACCACCCCTCCCATCCAGTGCTTTTCCTGCCCAGGAGCGTGGAGGCAGCATTTTACAGTGGAAAGATACCCAGCTCAGGAGTCAGGCAGAAATGGCTTCCCATGGACCTGTGTCTCCTGCTTGTTCACCCAAAAACAAGCAGGTTTTTTAGCCCCTTGAAACCTCACTTTACTTATCTGTAAAATGTGGAAATAAAATAACAAATCTATAAAGAGCCCAGAAGAAAGCAGATTCTTAGGAAATGTCAGTTCCCTTCCCTTCCCTCTTAAGGGATTTATGCATTGTTACTGTGGCTCAGCCTCTAACAGATGCCCACCAAAGGTGAGGACTGTTCAGAGGCCATCTGTGACAAGCTGCTGGGGGGCCCTCAATTGTCAGCTCCAAGCAATCCAGGCCCGGAGCCCCAGCAAGAGGACTGTGCCCTGAGGTGGAGGGCACTGTGCAGGGGACCCTCGGGCAGCGTCAGGGTGGGCATGGAGGTCCTGGGAATGGTGACAGGCCCCCCAGGACCCGCATCCCTTCCGCACATCCCACTCCCACTGAAGTATAACCAAGCCAGGACCACATGATGACGTTCATGGCTCTGGCCGTTTTTGCTTTTGTAAACTCCTTCCTCCATCAACCAAACATTTAAAGTCTTATTTTACCACTACAGTGGTACACAATGAATATATGAATATGACATAAAACATTTTATTTAACCTAAAAGGTTTTCTTCTGATTTTTAAAAGAAATGCAAATATATTCAAGGGCCCCTGAAAATATTAGCTGCCCTGTGCCCACCATGGCAAAGCATAAATCAGTCCTAAGTCCAGTCTGTCACCCCTCATCCTTAACGATGGAAATTCACTGCTTCCACGGGGGCACAGGCCACGGAGGTGGACTCTGGATTACTAGAAAGCACCTGTTTATAATGAGGGAAAAGGTGTGTCCCTTGAGCTTCCATTCTCCGTGGCCCCAACTTTAGCTGCTGAAACTACAGAGAACAAGTTAACTAGTACCTTCCCTGTGGCTTCCCTGGGGGCTCAGATGGTAAAGAATCCACCTGCAATTCGGGAGACCTGGGCTGGGAAGATCCCTTGGAGAAGGGAACAGCAACCCACTCCAGTATTCTGGCCTGGAGAATTGCGCAAACTGTACAGTCTATGGGGTCGCAAAGAGTCAGACACAACTGAGCAACTTTCACTTTCCCTGGAGGAGAATAGCTATCTCTAGTGGGTTGAATGGTGGCCCCCAAAAAATATGTCCACCTCCCAGGACATCTGAATTCTACCATATTTGAGAAAAGGGTCTCTGAAGATAAGTTAAAGATCTCCAGAAGACGTCACCTTGGATTATCCAAGTGAGCCCCGAAACCAGTGACAAATTCTGTAAGAAATACACAGAGGGGAGACAAGAAAAGAGAAGGCAGTCAAAAATAGGAGGGAGCTCAGCTGCCTCAAGCCAAAGACTGGTGGCAGCTGTTACCAGCCAGAAGAAATGAGGAAGGACCCCCGCTAGAGCCTCTGGAAGGAGCGCAGCCCTGCTGACACCTCGATTTTAGACTTCTGGCCTCCTGAGCAGTGAGAGAATAAACTGCTGCTGTAAGCCACTTCGTGTGTGGTCGTTCGTTACAGCAGCTCCTGGAAACTAATACACTTCCATTCATGATGCTTCTGCACCCCCAGCCACCCTGGGCTCTTTTTCTTGGAGCTGTAGAAAAAAACAAAGGTTTTCTTTATATTTTGGTTGTTGTAGATAGAAAGTTGTGTTTAATCAGAATGACAACAATCTGGGGAGATGGTGGGCTCAGAGTTGCCCCCCACCAAAACCACCTCCAAAGATTCTGCTTGGCCATGAAAGCTTTCAAAGGGAAAACAGGGAAGCAGGCTCAGTGAAGCACTGAGATAGGAGGTCAGAGTCATCAACATCCCCTGCTGCCTGCAGGCTGGTCGACTCCTCTCGATCTTTCTTTAGATGTTAGCTTAGAACAAAGGCTTTCAAGTCTGGATCCTGACTCTGACTCTGCCAGTTGGTACCTGAGTAAAGTAGGTAGGTTTCCTAGCCTCCCAGCTAACTCATCTGTAACATGGGGACAAACATTATCAACCTTATCGGGCTGTTGTGAGGATCAAAAATAATAACTAGAAAATGTTTAGCTCATGCTTAACAACAGAGGGAATAATCAATTCCCACTGGGCTCCAGTGAGGGCTGCAAAGCCCAGAACAGCCTCTCCCTTGCTGAGACTCCAAAGCAGACTGGCCCCCCACCGTAGAGAAGACAGGACGCCTGGAGCCCTGAGAAGGAGAAGACAGCCCTGCCAGGGGCGAACCCCAGGAATATCCCTAACTAGGAGGTGGTGTTCATCTCCGTCTAAGGGCCTGGAGCTTCCAGCTCAGTTCTCATGCTCGGAAGAAATTTTGGATCCACTTTCTTCTGGAAAACCAAGAAAATATGGCATTCTTTCAAGATACTTCCTATTTGATTATCTGAAAGAGAACATGGGGAAATGGATGGATGAGGACACACCACAGCTTTCTGAATGAGAGTAAAGCCTATAGAAAATTCTGGTCCGCTAGCAGGCCATGGGATGAGCAAGACTGATGTGAAGTGACCTTTTTTGAGGCACCGGAGAAAGGTATAAACATCAAGGAGTCAGACTTCCCTGGTGGTGCAGAGGATAAGAATCCATGGGCTAATGTAGGGGACACAGGTTCGACCCCTGGTCCGGGAAGGTCCCACAGGCCACAGAGAAACTAAGGCCATGTGAACACAGCTCCTGAGCTCATGCTCTAGAGCTTGCAAGTCCCAGCGGCTGAGCCCGTGTGCTGCAGCTACTGAACCCCATGTGCCTAGAGCCTGTGAAGCCACCTGCGTGTGGCAACAAAGATCCAGCGCAACCAAAAACATTAATCAACATTAATCAACTACTTTTTAAAAAATACATCATGGAGCCATGGGAGTCCAGGAAACTGGAGGAAGGAGTGCAGATTATCTGCTTGGCCAAAAGATGTGGGAAGGGTAAGGATGAGGAGCCCCAGGGTTTGATCTCTGGGTCGGGAAGATCCCCTGGAGGAGGGACTGACAACCCACTCATGTTCTTGCCTGGAGAATCCCATGGACAGAGGAGCCTGGAGGGCTACAGTCCACGGGGTCGCAAAGAGTCGGACACGGCTGAAGGGACTTAGCCCACGCGCACACACCTGACTTCGGAGCCCTCACTCTGAACCATGAGGGTGGGTGTTCCCTCTTCCTCCACAAAACAAAGACAATAATACCTTCCTCACAGGCTGTTCTCCATTCTAGACCGTTCACAGAAGCTTCCATAATGGCCAACGTGACTGTTCCTGGGCCAGTTTCTTGCCAGTCTCCTAGGACATTGATGGCTGAGCAATCATTTGGCTAACGAGGTATTAATATTCCTATTCTGAGAGGGATGTGCCACCCCTGTACCTCCCCTCATCTCATGAAGCCTTGTTCTTCACTGAATTTATTTCTGTGTATATGCAATTACAGCTATCAATACAGACCAACATTCTCTTTGAAAAGTGAAGAAAATAAAAAGGAGAGCTGACTTTTACATTCAGAAACAAGAGGATGAAAATGGTATTTTCCAGAGGTTACATGAATTATCCCATAACTCCAGAGTGAACTGACTTTTTCCACCAAGAGGAAAGCACTTTAGCAGGCGGTGGACAGCATCACTTCTCAAAGAAATGACACAGCGCTCTGTGCTGCTGCAGCTGCAGAGATGCCCACATCCTCCAAAGGTCTCCTGGCAGACCCTGGTTGCTGCAACTTTGCCCAGAGGCCTGACGCTGCATAGAACCTTCCCGGACAATCTATCTCTAGCTACGCCAGGTAGAAGATGAAGGCTGCACAGTTCCCGTGCAACTCACAGGTCAGGCCAAGATCTTCCTGTACCCCAAGAACCCAAAGAGTTGGAATCAAACAGACCTGGTTTCAAATTCTAACCTTTGAGGTATAACTTTGGGAGCTGTATTCAAATCCTCTGAGGCTTCCAGATGGAGATGGCAACTTTGTTGAGAAGTTTTGGGGCCCAAATGAAGTGACTTCTGGATACTTAGGCAAACAGCAGAACTCAAAGACTGACAGGTCTCATTACAGCCGCAGCTTTTCCCTAGAGAACGTCTGATGTTGTTGTTCAGTCGTTAAGTTGTATATCCTCTTTAGGCCCAATGGACTGCAGCATGCCAGGCTTCCCTGTCTTTCACTGTCTCCTGGAGTTTGCTCACATTCATGTCCACTGAGTCAATGATGCTATCTAAACATCTTATTGTCTGTTGCCCTCTTATCCTCCTGCCCTCAATCTTTCCCAGCGTCAGGGTCTTTTCCAAGGAGTCAGTCTTCACATCAGGTGGCCAAAGTATTGGAGTTTCAGCTTCAGCATCAGTCCTTCCAATGAATATTCAGGGTTGATTTCCTTTAGGATGGACTGGTTGGATCTCCTTGCAGTCCAAGGGACTCTCAAAAGTCTTCTCCAACACCACAGTTCAAAAGCATCAATTCTTTGGCACTCAGCTTTCTTCATGGTCCAACTTTCAGATCCGTACACGACTGCTGGAAAAACCATAGCTTTGACTAGATGGGCCTTTGTCAACAAAGTGATGTCTTTGCTTTTTAATATGCTGTCTAGGTTTGTCATAGCTTTCCTCCCAAGGAGTAAGTGTCTTTTAATTTCAAGGTTGCAGTCATCATCTGCAGTGATTTTGGAGCCCAAGAAAATAAAGCCTGTCACCCCTTTTATTTATTCCCCTTCTATTTGAGATGAAGTGATGGGACCCTATGCCGTAATCTTCGTTTTTTGAATGTTGAGTTTTAAGCTGACTTTTTCACTCTCCTCATCAAGAGACTCTTTAGATCCTCTTCACTTTCTGCCATTAAAATGGTATCATCTGCATATCTGAAGTTGTTGATATTTCTCCTGGCAATCTTGATTCCAGCTTGTGATTCATCCAATCCAGCATTTCTCATGATATTCTCTGCATAGTAATTAAATAAACAGAGTAAAAATATACAGCCTTGTCATACACCTTTCCCAATTTTCAACCAGTCAGTTGTTCCCTGTAAGGTCCTAGTTGTTGCTTCTTGACTCACATATAGATTTCTCAGGACACAGGTAAGATGATCTGGTATTCCCATCTCTTTAAGAATTCTCCACAATTTGTTGTGATCCACACAGTCAAAGGCTTTAATGAAGTCAATGAACCAGAAATAGATGTTTTTCTGGAATTCCCTTGCTTTCTCTATGAGCCAACAGATTTTGGTCATTTGATCTCTGGTCCCTCTGCCTTTTCTAAATCCAGCTTGTACATCTGGAAGTTCTCAGTTCATGTACTATTGAAGCCTAGCTTGAAGGATTCTGAGCATAACCTTACTAATATGCAAAATGAGTGCAACTGTATGATAGCTTGAACATCCTTTGGCATTACCACTCTTTGGGATTGGAATGAAAACTGACTTTTCCCAGTCTTGTGGCCACTGCTGAGTTTTTCAAATTTGCTGGCATACTGCGTGCAGCACTTTAACAGCATCATCTTTGGGGATTTCCAATAGCTCAGCTGGAATTCCATCACCTCCACTAGCTTAGTTTGTAGTAATGTTTCCTAAGGCCCACTTGACTTCACACTCCAGGATGTCTGGCTCTAGGTGAGTGACCACACCACCAAGGTTATCTGGGTCATTAAGACCTTTTTTGTATAGCTCTTCTATCCCCTGGAGGAGGGCATGGCAACTCACTCCATCATTCTTGACTGGAGAATCCCCATGGACAGAGGACCCTGACGGGCTACAGTTCATAAGATCACAAGGAGTTGGACACGACTGAGCGACTAAGCACATCTGTGTATCCCTGCCACCCCTTCTTAAATCTTTCTGCTTCTATTAGCTCCCTACCATTTCTGTCCTTTATTGCGCCCATCCTTGCATGAAATCTTCCCTTAGTATCTCCAATTTTCTTGAAGAGATCTCTAGTCTTTCCCATTCTATTGTCTTCCTCTACTTTTTTGCACTCTTCATTTAAGAAGGCCTTCTTATCTCTCCTTGCTGTTCTCTGAACTCTGCATTCAGTTGGGTTTAGCTTTCCCTTGAGCACGTCCCCCAAATATGTTGGGCCAACAGCACCACCTGGTGGTCAGATCTAAGATCCGGCAAACCTGGCCTCCCCTTTAGGACTTGCTCAACGTGGGCAGAGATGTGCGCACATCGCAAAAAAAAAAAAAAATTATTTGCCTTCCAAAAAGGGAGCTAATGAAAGAGACCTGTAGTCAGGAAAGGACCATATCTATTTATAATTCTTCCCTGATGGAATAAAAAATGGGCTTGGTCAAGAAGGTGGACGTTGGGTTCCGCCCACCTTATAAGACAAGACAAGACAAGCAAGACATTGCACTTTTCTGAGCCTCTGTACCTTCATCTATATAATGAAAACAATAGGTATCAAAAATGAAATTAATAAAGGTCCAGGTGACTGGCATCTAGTACACACTCAAGGCAATTTTTAACATTTAGGAAGCAAATGCATGTGTCTAATCCCCCAAAGCTGTGTCTAGTCTTCGGACAACTGGGATATGTTTTTCCAAGAAGCAGCAGCCAAGCCCTCTCCTGGGCCAGGTTCAGTTCTCTCTACTTGCTTTTTCAACCTCCCCTCCTCCAGGTGACACTACCTCAAAGACCGATCGGCTGGAGAAGCACCCACCAGAAGCCAGGGTTCTTGGAGACTGGAGAAGGAAGACGGTTCATTCATTCACTCATTCATTTAACAGAAGGGCAGAGCAGTGGGGGTTTCCCTGGTGGTTCAGTGGTAAAGAATCTGCCTGCTAATACAGGAGACGCGGGTTCAGTCCCTGGGTCCTGGAGAAGGAAATGGCAACCCACCCCAGTATTCTTGCCTGGGAAATTCCACGGACAGAGGAGCCTGGCAGGCTACAGTCCGCCGGGTTGCAAAGAGTCGGACACAACTGAGTGACTGAGCCCACATGCATGCACTCACGCTGAGCACTGGAGATCCAAAGATGACCTTGACATGACTTCTGACTCCAAGGAGCTCGCTTTCTAACTGGGGAGACAGAGGAACAAGGAAATACGTAAATTCAATGGATACTGTAGTAGAGGTATGTGCTGTTTAGGAAGGTAACACAGAGGAGGAGGTATCTCGCCCTAGAAGATTTGGATAGATTCAACAGTTACCCACCAACTGTTGGGTAGCAAGCACGCAGTGAGGATTTAGAGATACAAGGATGGATAAATCTCGACCCATGCCGCAAAGAGGTTGTAATGGACAGGGATGACTGAAGGATGCAGAGAGGCCATGCATGCGGTTTGGGACTACAGGCTGTGGGTCCAGAGAACTTGAAACAACAGGACAACTTGAGCCTTAAAGGTGGGACAGAGCAGGATCAGCTGGTGGCATCTCCACACCCATCCACTGCGTCCCCTGAGCTGCCTGCCCTGCTTTGGGATTCAGGCAATGCACTTATCATGTTTGATTCGATGCCATTTTTAAAGTTTGCTCATCCTCCACTCTGGTCCCTTCTCCAAAGGTCCCAAGTAGGTGAGGACTGAACCACATCACCCAGAACATCCCAGGCAAGCCCCCTCTCCACTCACCCTGCATTGGTACTCAGGGTCCTCGCCAAGGCCCGCTGCCCAGCAGCAGCCTGACCCACCTTCCCTGGGGTCTTAAAGCCTTGGGTCTCTCCTAGCCGCCAAGCCGCCTGAGGTTCCAGGGTCCCTCTGACCTACTAACTGCTGGGAGCTGGATGGGAGGTACCACAGAGATACTGCAGGGGGGCGGGGGGGGGACTGCCCTCAGGTTCCAGGCTCCCCTACTCTCCCATCCCAAGCCGTGAGCAGAACCTACCGCCCAGGCACCCCCATTTCCCGAGGATCTGCCGTGTCCACTCCCCTACTTCGGGGCGGGCGGGGAGCAGTGGAGGGACCAGCTCGGGCCTGAGCGCTCACTGAAGTTCTGCCGCCTTCCAGCCAGGAGGTTCAGGACAGGCTACTTAGACGCCCTGGGCTGTGATTTCTTCAGTGATAAAGTAGAGAACAGTACCTACCTCGTGGGGCTGTACCGAGTTCTTAGAGGTGGCCTGACACACAGTAAGAGCTCTCAGCGCTTATTCTACCACTGTGTGCCAAGCTCGGGCTGGGCGCCAGGGATGGCGCTGCCGCCGTGGGCCAAGCAGCCCAGGTCCTAGCCTCACCGTGCGTACAGTCTGCTGCAGGAGACAGACTGTTAACACTCAGGGTGGGCTCACATGATTATCTAGTCACCAACTGTGATGAGCTCTGCAGAAAATGGGTAGTGTGAATGGAAGAAGAGAAGAAATCAGAGGAGGCACTGGAATGAGATGGGGGAGTGGCATTTCAGCCAAGACCGAAAGGATGTGCAGGAATGAGGTGATGAGCTGAGAACAGCGGGCCAAGGCTCCCGGGGAGCCAAGAATGCTGTGCCCTCGGGAACTGGAAGGACTGAGGCAGGGAGGCTGCAGGGCAGTGAACACAAGGGCACGGCCCGGAGCCAAGGCTCGGAGCGAGCGGACGCCAGCGCCTCCGGGTCCCCGGGCCACACAAGAAACTGGCCCTTGTGCTCCGTCAGCCGGAAGCCACTGAGGGGCTTTGGGGTGTGGATGAACCATTCAGATGCTATCTAATTGACATTTTCAAAAGATCACTCTGCTGATGACATGAAGAGCAGAATTGAGGACACCAGAAAGGAAGTGATTATAACCAGGGAAGGGGCGGGGGCCAGTGTGGGGGCATCAGGACTTGTAATCAACAGGCGCTGGTGATGGAATGGATGTGGGAGGTCAGGGAGGGGGAGGGGGAAGAGGCCATTTAACTTCGATGGGGAGACACTGAGGCAGGAACAGACCTTAGGCGGAAGAGTCCTCTTTGCAGACGTCAGCTTCTGATGGAGATCTGGAATGCTAAAGAAATGGAGATTCAGGAGCTGCACATTCGGGAGTGAGAGCATAGAGCGTTTGTGTCAAGTGGTGAGGATGGATACATCACTCGGGGAGAGAGTGAGAGGAAGTAGAGAGGAGGGCTCGGGGCAGGGACCCCAGCACTCAGAAGGCAAGTAGAGTAACAAGAGATCGCCAAGGAAACTGGGAAGGAACCGCCCCAGAGGGAGGAGGAAAACCAGCAGAAACCATTGTTTCAGAAAGGAAGACGTGACCCACAGAGTCCACAGCTACCTCAGGGCTAAGGAAGATGAAGACAGGAAGGAGCCACTGTGGACGGCCTTGCGTCGGTCGATGGTGACCTCGGCGAGGACAGCCTCACGGAGCAGGGAGGTGCTGCCTTACTGGACCAGGCGCACGCACGGGCGGTGTGAGCGGACATCGCTTTTCATCAGCTTCAGTCTGGTGGGTGGGGCGCGGAGTGAAAGAAGGAGCAGAAAGGGTGGTGGAGTCAAAGGATAGTTTTGTATCCCTTTAACAAGTTGAAAACATTGAGCAGCTGTGACAGGGCTGATGGGGATGATCCAACAGGGAGGGCAAAAGGACAACACGGTCAAGAGAGGGGACAAAGGTGGAAAGAGGACATTGAGAGGCGCAAGGGGGCCGCAGTCCAGAGCTTCTGTGGGGGGAGGAGCCTCGAAGCAGAAGATGGGGACAGACGGGGGTGGGGCTGTAAATGGAATCAGTGGAATCGGACTGGAGTTAGCACAGAGTTCTGTGCAAGGTCTTTCCGCATTCAATCCTCAACCAAGTCCTGGGATAAAACCAAGTCCAGTTTTATCTCCCCCACTACAGTCATCAGGGGCTTCCTAGGTGGCGCTACTGAAGGGCCCGCCTGCTAATGCAGGTAGATGTAACAGACATGGGTTTGATCCCTGGGTTGGAAAGATCCCCTGGGGAAGGAAATGGTAACCCGCTCCAGTGTTCTCGCCTGGAGAATCCCATGGATGGAGGAGCCTGGTGGGCTATGATCCGTAGGGTTGTAAAGAGTCAGACACGACCAAGTGACTTAGCAGCACAAAGTAGTGAGGGGGATGAAGTCTAAGAAAGTTGAGTCACTTGACCCAGCATTCTGTTCTTGGGCTGCCAAGCCAGATTCAAATTCTAATTTGTCCAACTCAAAGACTGTTCTCTTCAGCCGGTCACCCTGAAAAGTTCACAAAACAACCCTCATCACAGAGAGCGTGCTCAGTAATAGTTGAAGGATTGATTCTAAACATAAATTAACCCACCAATCCAGCTTTGCTGATTTGAATCTCTTAGTAGCAGCAGAGCATGGAGTCCTAGGGAGCCGACAGGGTTGATAAAGGGGGGGAGACTTAGAAGGGAGTAGGTAGAAGAATTCTCTGGTGGTCCGGGGGTTAGGACTCTATACTTCCACTGCAGGGGCCACAGGTTCAATCCCTGGTTGGGGAGCCAAGGTCCCCATGCCTCACGGAGTGGTTCCCCAACCCCCACCAAGAAGAGAGAGAGAGAGAGAGAGCAGGTAAAGATAAGATGAAATTGGAGTGGAAGGGCAGGCAAGAAAGGAAGAGAAGGAAAGACCAGTATAGGCTCACGGGGATGCAGACTCCCACACATGGCTCTTGGGGTTCGCCTGCTCATTCCTATTATATCCCTGAGTGTGTCCCCACATCTTTGGTCCAGACACCACACACCAGAATATGGATGAACTGAAGCTCTTCTGGATTCCTCATTTACCGGATGTCATGGTTTGGGAGCCCCATCAAAGAGGTTGAGGCTCTAAATTCTGGACCAAGCCCAGCTCCATCACTTATTAGCTATATAGTTGTCAACAAGTCACTTTACCTCTAGGATTGTGAAATATTTATTGATGCATTTTCCTCTGGTATTTCCTGTTTCTACATCCCTTGTCCCCTGAGGCAACTGAACTCTGCAGCATCTATTTCTTCGGGGAAGGAAAGCTACACTGGAAGCCAAGAAATAGCTTTTGAGTTTCAGAAATGAACCCTGGGGGTCTCAGGACACAGCAATTACGTGATAAATCAGAACTAGGTTGATTGATCTAAGATTGATTAAAAGACCCCTCATATAAAGAAGTAATGGTGTGCACCTCACACTGGTCAGAATAGCCATCATTTAAAAGTCTACAAATAACAAATGCTGGAGAGGCTGTGGAGGAAAGGGAACCCCCCTACAGTGTTGGTAGAAATGTAAGTTGGTGCAGACACCATGGGAAACAGTATGGAGGTTCCTCTGGAAACTAAGAAAAGAGTTGCCGTGTGATGTGGCAACCCCACTCCTGGGCATATCTCTGGGCAAAACCATAATTCAAAAAGATCCATACATCTTCACAATAGCCAAGATGTGGAAGCAACCTAAATGTCCATCAACAGATGAATGGCTAAATAATGTGTGATATATTTATGTGTGTGTGTGTGTGTGTGTGTGTATATACTACTCAGCCATAAGAAGAGTGAAATAATGCCATTGGAAGCAACATGCATGCAACTACAGATTATCACCCTGAGTGAAATAAGTCAGAAAGAGAAAGACAAATGCCACACGATATCACTTACATGTGGAATCTAAAATACGGCAGAAATGAAAGCATCTATGAAACACAAACAGACTCACAGACAGAGGACAGACCTGTGGTTGTCGAGGGGTGGAGGGGTGGGCTGGGAATCTGGTGTTAGTAGATGCAGAGAATCACACACAGAATGGCTGGACCACAAGCTCCTGCTCTACGGCACAGGGGACCATGCTCAATCTCCTGGGATAAATCATAACGGAAAAAGAATACAAAAAAGAATATATATATATATATATATATAACTGAGTCACTTTGCTGGAGAGCAGAAATTAATACAAAGGTATAAATCAGCTACAATAAAAAAGAAAAGAAAAAAGTAAGTAATAGCATGGCAAGACAGGTTAGCTGTGTACCAAGCCCATCCCCCCTGGTCCAGGCATGCAGGTAAGCTGCACCTGCCAGACACCCCTGCAGGTACACGCAGCCAGGTAACTGAGTCCTAGCACACACAGTGCCATCAGCTGTGACATGGGGCACTCCCAGGCCTGGCCCAGAAACCCCTTCCAAGCTCAGTTCTCGGATGCTCCTGCTCTGTCCCCGGCCTGAGGCCAACACACCAGCAGCTCTGGAAGCCGCGTGCTGAGGACGCACCGGCTACGGATGGAAGGGGATAGGAGAGCCACCTCCTGATGAGAGACGTCCATTCTAGGATTCATGATGAATAAGCTCCTCCAGAGTTTAAACTAGTGTACAGTTGTGGGACTGGCATCCAATGTTGCCCCGTTACTACATGTGGAAGAAGCTAAAGACGAACAAGCTTGGTTGTGCAACAGAGCTGGGGAAACAACCAGCTCCTTCTATCCAGGCTTGTGGGATCGGGGGCAAGTGGGGGCCTGCGCCCTGACTTTTAGAGGGAGCCACGGAGAGGTGGTGGCAAACCCACAGGGGAGCGGCTGTGTGGTGTGTCCAGAAAAGGGACATCCAATAGAGCCTCGCTGGGTTGGAAATAACCTGAGTGCATGGGAGTGAAGGCTGTTGCTTGCGTAGCCAAGAGAGGCCCAGAAGTTAGCTGAGAGACAGCTAGAGCTCTTGCAATTAAGAATAAGGAGTGGCAGATACAGTGGTGACCGAAGTGACCAGAACAAGGGACATCTCAGTGGAGACCTGCAAAGGCTAGTCTGCCCCTGGAACTCAGACAGAAACTCAAGAGAAGAGCCGCAGGGCAGGGCAAGGCCCTCAGGGAATGGAATCCACCGAGAATCAGATTGTGTCCTTCCAACACAGCGGCGCTTGAAATAGAAAGTTGAATGTTTGCACATCTGAGCTTGTGGACTGAGATTCTTACTTGCTGCTTCTCCATTAACGGGGCTGAAAAACCCTCTTCTGCCTTCCTCGTAGAGCAAAGAGAACCAAAATTTAATAGCATTCCTCATAGAGAACTGTCCACCACCCTGAAGCGTAACTTATCACTGTAGTCGTCACCGTCTTCATGGTTAGTTTCAGCCAAAGTTGATGGGGAAAGAGCCCCAAGCACCCGGGAGGTTTACAGCATGAAGGTCACGCTTTTCTGGCAGCCCCAGGGAGTGTCCCCTCCATCGACAGGTCCAAATTGCCAGCCCTCTGGGTCCCCAACACACAGGCCCTGATCCTGAAGCAATGACTCCTTCTGTCTACCACCCTCCTCTCCTCCTTCAAGCAAAAGGAGTCCTGTTTCCTAGAGGCCCATTGGGGGCAGACCAGCTGACTGCACAGCAGTTGACAAGTTGGGCGGGGCGGGGGGGGCTTTTGACGAAGGGACAGAGCTCAAGAATGCTGAAGGACGTCACCAGCTCACCCAGGGGGGAGCTGAGCCCACACTACCTGGAGCCCAGGCCCTCCCTGCGTCTCCCCACAGTCACTTACGTCCTCTACTATGTTCAGCCTTTAACGGAGACATTGCCTTATGGACACAAACATTATTTCCCATCCAGAGTAACAGCTGATCATAATTAGCATATTTAGCGAGCATTCACCAGGTGGCAGACCCTGCACTAAAAATGTTGCTACCCTATTTCGTATCCCTTTCACAAAAAAATTATTTTCATTTCAGAGATGAAGTGCTTAAGACTCAGAGAGACTCAGTAAACTACTAGGTCACACAGTTTGAATGTGACCAAAAAGTCAGAATTCAAATCTGAGACCATCTGACTTCAGAGGCCAAGCACTTACCCATCAAGCTACACAGCATCCTGCTTTCTATTTATGACATTTTTTGTGCATGGGCTAAGTCAGTTCAGTCGCATCCAACTTTGTGACCCCATGGACTGTAGCCCGCCAGGCTCCTCCGTCAATGGGATTCTCCAGGCAAGAATAATGGAGTGGGTTGCCACGCCCTCCTCCAGGGGATCTTCCCAACCTGGGGATCAAATCCGAGTCTCTTATGTCTCCTGCATTGGGAGATGGGTTCTTTACCACTAGAACCACTTAGGAAGCCCTATGACATCATAGGCATCTGTGTTCTACACGTGTGGGGAAGCTAACACTTTGAATCAGAAATCTGTCATCATCAGTGATCACAGGCCATCTGCAGTTTGTTGCTTGTTGCTGCTGTTTGGTCGCTGAGTCTTGTCTGATGTCTCATGCACTGACAGGCAGATTCTTTTCAAGGGTATCAAAACTGTGTCCTCACCTTGGCAAATCTCAGGGGCCAGGGAACCGTGCATTATTCTCATCACCCTTATCCATGTATCAGACCGCAACAATGCCGCATAACAAACCTCCCCACGCTCCGGGCATTTGTTTCCGTCACTCTCCACCCCGTGAGTTGGTTGGGGCAGCTCTGCGTCAGGCTGTAGCTCAGCTATGCTTGGCTCCAGGCTCAGGGACGAGTGCAGGCCTGTCTACATGTCCACACCTTTCCTTGGGCCAGCAGTTCCTGGGGCGTGTTTTTTCTCACGGCCAATCCTAGGAGCACAAGAGATCCACTCGAACAGGCACATGAGAAACCGCTGACTGTCATCTCGCAAGTCAGATGGCCAAGCTGACATCAGTGTGGTGAGGAAGCGACCTGCACCCGCAGCGGGAGGGCACCACAAAGTCACATGGCAAAGGGGACGGACAGACCCAGAGCCCGGCGGCCACAGTCAGCATCTGTATCACCCTGACCAGCAGGCGTGGGCTTGGCTAAAGGATCAGGCTGGCAGACAGCAGCGCTGAGGTCCTCTGGAGCCCTGCATGGGGCGCGTCAGCCCAGCAGGCTGCTGGTGACCCCCTCTTCCCTGCTGCCCCTTCCTTCCTCCCAGGGGCATCTTCGCTGCTCCTCGCACACCTCCAGGCACCCTCCTTTCAACTCCCCCTGTTTCCCTGGCACTGACTTTTGCAAAGCCAGTCAGGTCCTTGGCAAAATCCAACTGAGTCAAGATACAGCTGAAGCAGAAATCAGAATTCACTATGATAAATAAAACCCCTCAACTTTGAGCCACTTCCCGACTCGAACTTGACAACTCCCTCAAGCACATGGGGCTGGGAATGTTATCCAGGTTCCCACTGCACAGAGGCGGAACCGAGGCCAGAGAAGTCACGCTGTCTGCTGAAAGGTCTCCTGGTAGCGGCCCGGCCAGAACTTGAACCCAGGTCTCCTCTGCCTGGGCCCTGGTAACAGGAGGGAGGGAAAGTCATCAAGTGCAAAATTCTGAAAACAACCCAGCCTTGGGAAAGTCAGACTTGGTTGGAAAAAATGTCTGGGGGAAAGGTGTGTCCCACCCAGATCGCCTGCACACACTTCCCTCCGGAAGCCTGGTCTGCATGGCCATGCACACAGGCCGGCCTGCAGCAGCCCTGCGTGTGGACGTGGCCACAGACGTCCAGGCCACAAGAATTCGGTGTCCTTCTGAGTGCCTTCAGGAGAGCCGATTTCCATCTTAATTCTAGGAACTCTGTGAGTGTATTCATGCCCATCCCCGAGCACCGAGGAGACATGCTTTTCTTTGTCTCCAGGGAGTTTTCGTCCAACCACCGACCGCACCCCCCCTCGAACCCCTCCACCCACCATCCCTCCCCCCATCTTCTCCAGGCTAGAAGATAACCTCCCGATTCGACTGGTTTTTCAAATGAGATGAGAAATGTAAACAAAGTCCTCTCTGCGGTCTTTTCAGCTACAAAGTGGTGTTGCTATGTTTTGGAGATGATAGTAAAAGAAGGACATTTTTTTTTTTCTTTCAGTTAATGAATTGGCTGACATTATGATGTCAGAAGGACTGGAGCCAAAGGTGTTTTGCTAAAGGGAGTCTCCCCACAGCCCCCCCTCCAGACGACACAGCACCCCTGGAGCCCATAGTACTTGGGACTGTTCACGCTGTTTACACACCCAGCTCCCCTGACTGCCTCTTTGTGGGAACTTGTTTACATGAATTTATTTTGGGAAAATTCCATTAGACGGGACCAGGATTTCTTCACAAATCATTGCCTCTCGCTTGTGTCTTGATCAGATCTGGGCAGGCCACTCTTCTCGGAGCCCTGACTCCCCGAGCTTCTATTCACGGGTGGGAGGGCTGGGGGAGGGGGAAGAGGAGGATGGGGAGGGGACATAAAAGATAACGAAGTGGTCCATGGGGACGGGCTTAGGAAACAGAGGTCTGTCTGGCGGCATCTGAAGCAACAGGACTGGAAGAACTGGGGGGTCCCCACTGGCTTGGGGCCTGCAGACGCACAAAGACAGTTTTTCAGAGAGTAGACACACATGGACTTGCTCATCTCGGTGCCCTGTGCTAAGGTGCTGGAGGACACAGACAAATTCACGATGCTTCCTGACTTCAGGAAACCCAGAATCTGAAAGAAGGAGGAGCAACAGAAAGAAACAGTTCAATAGAGTTGGGGTCTTGGGTCCTTGTCCCACCCAGGACAATCCCTCAGTCAATCACTGAGCACATTGATTCCCTCTGTGAAGCCATGCCTGCTATTCTGCTGAAGAAGAATTCCAAGTATCAGATGCGCCCACTTTGTTTCCACTGGTTTGACTTTACGTTGGCTCACAACGTATATGGGCCTCAGAGCTGCCTCCTCAGTGCCAGAGTAACCCTTCCTTGTTCCCTGAAGAAAGACTCACTGGGTCCCTACTAGATACAAGGCCTCAGGGATTCGGAGATGCTGAGACACCGTCTTGGCTCTGCAGAAGCTCAGCCTGGGCCCTCGCGGAGAAGGGGAGGGGAAGGGAATGGGGACCACAGAGAAGTCATCAGGGGACATGTGCCCTCGGGTAAGGGAAGCTGGCTGCAGTTCCTGGGATCCTCCAAGGAGGGTTGGAAGGAAGAGGGCGGTTCTGGTAGTAACTCAGCACCACTTGTGGGTGAAGGCACCCTAGACCACCATCAGGCTTAGCTTCCCTCCCCAGACAGACTTCTGACCTTGAAGACCGGTGAAGCTCAGGGTCACAAAGCTCACCAAACAACCCTGCAGGTCTGCCTCCCACGGGCTTCCTCACCTCTAAGAGGAAGGGGCTGCACTGTTGAGTTCTGCAGCTGCGCTAGCCACGGAGAACTCTGTGGGAACAAAATCTCAAGCAGCACTAACGGCTCATACGTCCTGAGCACTCACGACATACCAGGTACAGTTCCAAGTGTTCGACGTGAATCAGGTCACTCAGTCCTCAGTACCCCGATAAGCTGGGTACTTACCAGAGAAAGCAACTCTGCAAAATATGAAGTGATTTGCTTGAAGACCCAACATATGAACCACATATGTACACCAAGGTACCTTTTGTGGATGACAGGGTAGGTGTCCCTGGTCCCTACAGACCTGACTGTAGACTCTCAGGGTCAGAAATAAAAACTCTCCTTTGCAGATGCGGATCCATCCCCCTCTAGGACCTTAAAAGCCACCAGCAGGGTCCTATGAGTGGAGAGGCGGCGGGAGAGGGTAGAGGAAGCCTTCATTTCAGGGTCAGAGCTCAGCTCATGGCCCAGCTCTGTCACTCACTGACTCAGCAAGTTACTTGAGCAAATTCCTTAAACTTTCCAGACCTTGCTTCCCTCATAGGGGTTGCATGAACACTAAATGAAAACATGGATTCAAAGCACCCACGACAGCATCTACAGTGGATAGTAAAAAAAAAAAAAATAGAGCAACGCTTGTTCTTATCCAGATGGGCGCAAGGGGCAGCAAGGGGAATGCAAGACGGGCACCGCGGTGGGCTAATCCTTGAGCCCCAGCCTGGCTGTTTCAGGGATGGAGGCCATCCAAGGGCTGACCTTAGTGGATTTTCCATTCCGCCACCACTTTCAACACGTTCCCACGCATACTGCAAGGGCTACTGGATGAATGAGAATGATCTAGTGAATGGATGGGTGAAGGGCGGACGCATGAGTGGATGGATGGATAGATGTTCCAGAATGGTCGGTTCTCTGCAAAAAGCTCCACCACACCCGAATACATGTCTCATTTCAACACATCACAGAACACGCCAGCCCTTGCCGCCTCCCTACACTTCCAAAACCTGTGGCTCACCTTGCCAGATATCTCCCTGTGGCTTCTCTTCTCAGCCCCCCTCCACAATAACACACTGTTCCACTATCTGGTAGTTCTCGACCCTGGCCTTGCCTCGGAACGGCATCTTTTGGAGCCACCCTCCGCAGCCCGTGGGCCAACCCCATCCCAGTGCTGTTATCCCCTCCACAACCCCGGTCTGTGCACAGAGCTTTCAGGTTGTTGGGGAGGAGGTAATATACAGGCATTCATTCCCTGGAGCCCCAGTCCCTAGAGACCTGGGCTGGAACAGTGGCTCCTGTGTATCTTGGCATTCCATGGCCAGACTCCAGCCATGCACTGAGGCTGTTTCATGCACAGGCTTAAGTGCTCTGTGCTCTGCCTACAGAGGGGCTGGGAGCAGGCCCAGCCTGAGGCTCTGTCGCCCTCCCTTGGCAATGGCTAAAGGTGAAGAGAGAGCTCAACCTCCAGCAGAGTACCTGGAGCCACAGCCCACTTGTCCTCCCGGGGGCCTGTAACAGCCCTCCAGCTGTAGTCAATCCAGGAGCAGCTGGTTTCCCCACTGCCAGGGTTGCCAGCCCAGCACACGGATGCCCCACCAACACCATCACAGCTCCTGCCCTCACCATCACCAGTCCCAGAAAATTACCCAGTACTTCGAGCATCGTGCCCTTCCCCTTGCAGATGCAGTGGTACCGAGAAAACCTCTGGTCCAGGTTCTTGGGGGGTCATGCGTGTCACCTTCCTAGTTTCAGACCTCTTGGAGAAGGTCGAAAGGTTGGCATGACTCCTCTCCCAAGCTGGGGGAGGAGACAAGGCCGTCTTGAGGATGTGGGGTGTCAACCAAATTCTGTGCTCTTTTTACATCCAAAGCCTCAATTTCAGGAAGGAATGGCCCATATTTCCGCAGGATTCCTGGTGGTAGGATGCTAATTAGCAATTCCAGGTTCAGTAGGAGGGGACCAGCTCTCCACCAGCCTGAGGGTCAAGTCATTCAGACTGACGCTGAGCTGTGGGGAGGGCAGTGTGGGAGCAGCTGGGTCTCCCCACAGAGCACGTGGGGAGCACGTCCAGAGGCTGGCGAGGTCTGCCGTGTGTGGCTCACTTCACCCTCCAGTCACTGGCCTCTCCTGCCCAGAGCTTCACCCGGGGAACCCGTGAGCCCTCAAAGTATGGCCTCCTCATGCACACCACCTCCCGCTATTGTTCCAGAAAAAAAAAAATGCACTTTAGGGGGCAGATTGTAGAGGCCCTGTCCTGGAATCAGGTCCATCAAGTGTGGCCTGGAGCCCATCTCTGGGGTAAGCACAGCAGGCCCCTTCTCCTGCAGAGACATCAACACCACGCCCTCCTCCTTCCTGGCAAGACCCTCCTCACCCATCTTAGAGAAGAACAAGGAGGGACTTCCCTGATGGTCCAGCGGTTAGGATTCTGCACTTCCACCACAGCAGGTACAGGTTCCATCCCTGGTCAGGGAACTAAGATCTTGCAAGTGTCACAGAGCAGACTTAAAAAAAAAAAAAAAGGAAGAGGGAGGCATCCTGAAAGATGCGTCAGGTACCTGAACAAGCCAGGCTAAAGGTTAGTTCCCAAAGAGACTGTTAGCTACTCAGGTCACCAGACAATTAAAATTTACGGGGTGTTTTCCCTTTCCACCTTTCTGAAGAAGAGAAAGCTGCTAAGGAAAGCAAAATCCACTACAGAGAATTGCCTCTGAACTCTAATCTCACTGCATATGAGATTAGAGTGTGAGGAAATTTATACCACAATGAAACCATACCAACAGCCACCCCTGAGGGTGAATGAGTCTTGGAGAAAGTACTCAAAAAACAACTGCAATAACCATTTTCATTCAAATGAAGTTTATAATCACCGTGCTTCAAACATCGAACAGATTAAAAGAGACCTCGGGGCTCTGATCTATCCCTCAGAAGCAGGACCTGGTGCTGCGGAGACCCGGCCTGACATCCACAGGCCACTCCATGAATTGTCACTCACGGCCGGGTGCAGAGTCCCTGATACTGAACGCAGGGGGCTCTTGCCTGTCGGTCTGCAGGCCCAACCTCCAAAAGTGACAGGAGACGGGACCATGGTGGGTGTGGGGTGGAACGCCAGGCTCTGTGCTGGGGAGGGTGCCCACTCCCATTCATGACTGCAGACCCTGCCCTGGGACAGGAGGTTGAGCTTTGCCCCAGGCCAGGGTCTTACTGAAAACAAGACTATTAGCAGAGAATCTGGGCCCTCCAGAGGAAGGAAGGCCAAGCAGAGGCCTTCAGCCTTCTGCCAGGAGGAGAGAGAGAGGAGGTCACTAGGCCTCCACCACCTCCACCAAAAAGCCGAGTTCCGGGGTGCTGACAACGTCCCCTTCTTGATCCAAGTGCTGATGACAAAACTTTCAGGTTCCATGTTTAGCATTTATGCAGTTTTCTACCCTTTGATTAAGAGTCTATTTTTTAAAGTCGCCAAAAACAAAATCAAACGTCCTCCCCCACAGTCTCCGGGTTCTTCACAGCCCCTTTTTACTGGGCAGAGAGGAGCACCCAGGCAGCTGTTGCTATAAATTGCCCAGTTTAATCCAAGTCAGTGAAAGATTGGGTCAGGCCGGGAATGGCCCCCAAGGGATATTTCACTCTTTCACCACAAAACTCAGAGTCTGACCTTCATTTGTTCTTCCATTCACCTCACAAGCTTATGTTCACCACACATTTCCACTCAGTGTCCCCTAAACTGGATGTCTCACACCTACCCTGAAACCTGTCTGACCTCCTGTGAGTCACCATTTCCCCAGAGACAGACTCTAGAAGCTGAGCTAAGGGCTCCAGTTCCCCTCAGCTGTTTGAGGTTTACAACAACTGACGAATCACACTGTCATTTCTGCTCTGGAAAAGTTGCCAGACTCCATGCCTTCCTTTCCCTGAGCTACACCTGCCTCTTCCGGCCCCCGGACCCTGACAACAGCCTCCTCCTTGTGTCATGGTCTGCAGCCCCCACGCCTTCCAGATCAACCTCCCCACACCCATCAGAGACAGTGCAGGCATTCATCACCAAAGGCTTTTGACAGAGCCCTACTACCTCTGAGAAAAGGCCACAACCAGCCCCAGCTTGGCCAGCCAGGCCCTCCATGAACCAGACCCACCTCCCTGGCCTCCCTGCTTTCAGCCCACCGACGGCAGGGGACTGCTCTCCAGACCCCACGTTCAGCCGGCACATTTTTACTTCCATGACTCCATTCACGTGACCTTCTCAATCCCACATACTCTCCCCACTTCCCAATCCTTCGATGTCCCCCTTGGCCTCCAGGGCTCTGCACAGAAGTGAACTCCTCTGAGAAGTCCGCCCTAAGCCCCTGCTCAGATTTCAGCACCTCTTCACTTGGCAACTACTACACGCGGCCCATACTTGATTGCCATTCTGCCTTATCGCGTGGGGACCATCATCAGAAAAACCAACCGGCTCTCCCTTCAGAACGTTTCCAGAATCTGGGCATCTCCCTCCACCTCCAGGGCTGCGCCTCCTGCAAAGCGTCACATCTCTTTCTGGGATTCTTGCCCCTAACTGTTCTTCCTGCTTCCATTCGGGCTTCCCAATAAGATCTGTTGTTTACAGAGTGACACTCTGAATATGTCTCAGGCTACACTATGCTTTGGCTCAAAGTCTTCCTCAGAATGAAGTCTAAAGTCTCCACCATGGCCTGGAAGTTTCTGTGGGATCGGCCCAGTCACCTCTTTTCAAGGTCCTGATTTTTTTTTTTTTCCAACTATCTATAAATGTAAAAACCATGCTGAGTTCGTGTACTACATATCAGGTGGCAAGCCAGATCTGCCCATGGGCTGTGGTGCGCTTACCACCAACTTCAAGGCTAAACTGGCATCCTCCAGGTGAAGATGGAAGAATGGGTTGGGGATAAGCGTCAAAGTGACCCTGCAGAGTTAACAGCCTTTGAAAAGTCTTAAAAACACTTAAATTATATGGAAAGAAGCTTAGTGTGAGAGTCAGGACTAGGGTGGGGTCTGGACTGAAAGAGGAGAGATCGGAGGGTTCAAATGAGGAAGGACCTTTCAAATTACAAATTTCATATACGCTTTGAATTGTGTAAAGACGTGATCAGACCCTGATGCTGGGAAGGATTGGGGGAGGAGGAGAAGGGGACGACAGAGGATGAGCTCGTTGGATGGCATCACCGACTCAATGGACATGGGTTTGAACAAACTCCAGGAGACGGTGGAGGACAGGGAAGCCCTGCATGCTGCAGCCCATGGGGTTGAAGAGAGTTGGACTGGACTCAGTGACTGGAGAAGGACAATGATCAATCAGGCTTGCAGTTTAGGAACATGTCTCAGGAAGGAAGAGAAGCGGGGGATGGGCCGCCTGGCTGAAAGACAGCGGCTTTAGTGCAGGCAGGATTGTTCTGGGTCCTGCTCACAGCCTGCAAAGCTGCTGTTAAATATTCAGGTATTTTTGTAAGTCAGCAGTTGGACACATTCGTTATTTTTGAGTTAGATTTTATACAGTTACAATGAAATAAATTACTTTTAAAACTAAGGTAGTCAGTACTCAAAACTTATCACTCTATCATTATTTTATGACGTTTTACTATTATCTTCGCTCTTGCGGTTATTTACGCCTATGCATTTATAGGGAATGCTACATAATGACGAGCTACTGAGCATCTCTGCCCAGCTGTACCATCAGGGACCTGACGCGGGTAGCTTGAAAGTAGCTCTCTCTGTGGGAATACTTACACCCCAGAAATGGACCAAAGCTACAAATCTCGGGACACCCCCCGCCCCACCCAGCTGGTAAACCTTAACCAGCGCCCTGCCTGGCCTAGGGCGGCGATGGGTACCGGCGTTAGGAAGGAGGGGGCAGGGCGGGGGGACCGCTGGGATGAAATCACTTCAACCGGGTAGCTCTGGAGAGATGAGGGAGGACCAGGAGGAGACGCTTCCAAACGCTTCCACGTCAGAGAAGTGTCTCTTAATAAAGAGGCCGCGGTGGGAACCCAAGCCCCGGCTCCACACTCTCCCTGACGTCCTGGGTCCGCAGCCGCAGGGCGAGCGCGGTGCGGCGGAAGGAAGCGAGCGCTCGCCCAGGGTCCCCGAGGGGGTCGGCCCGGCCCCTGCGCCCGCGCTTCCATCTCGTGTGCAGCTGCGCACAGGGCTGGCTGGGCGCCCGCAGCGCCCGACCAGCGGCCCTGCGTGTATTTACAAACACACAGCCCCACAGACAGGTCTCACCGACATCATTTCGCACGGCCCCGCGGTGCCGGCGGCCTGCTTCCCGACCTCCCGTCGGGGGCGGCCGCCGGTAATCGGCGCTGATGGGAACCGCGCTCTCCCGGCCAGAGGCACGCAGCCCGCCGCCCACAGCCAGCGCCGGCCTCCCTCCCGGGGCCCGGGGGCCGGGCCTTCCTGGTAGAGCTCTGGGGAGAGGCGGCTGTAAACACGCCGCGGGCTGACCCGCGTGTGGAAATGACTCGCGGTCGGGCCTGGCGCCCGGCCACAGGCCTGCGGCCTCGCTGCCGCCAAGTATCTTTAGCAGGAGCCTTGGAACCACGGGCCCCTAGCCGCCTCCCCTAGCCCCCGCCCTGCGGGCTCACACCCCGAGGCCGAGCCTCACCCTCGAGCGCGCGAGGAGGGCCTGACTCCATCGCCCCCCACCCCCGGGTCATCTGACAGTAATCATGACAGCGCAATCACAGCTTCCGCTGCCTGGACGGGGCGCTTCGTCCCCGGGATCTGGTTGCATTTACACGGAAGCCTCGGAGAAAGGAAGGTTGCAGAGAGCAAGGTCAGTGGAGGCGTCTGGGGCTCTGGGCACACCAGAGACTCACACCATCGGGCGGGAAGGGCCCCTGTGCCCGAGGAAGAGAAGACAGAGCCAGGGGCAGTGATGGCAAGACTGAGAGAACGGAAATCCACAGGTGCAGTTACGGCGTGAGGGAGCCGTCATGGGAGGAGAGCAGGCCTCCAGACCAGAGGCAAAGGCAGAAGGGGTCTCTGAAGACTGAGTCAGGCAGAGGACATTCAGGAGCCCTCGGAGGCTGCAGAGGCGCCAGGCCCGGCTTCCTAAGGACCCTGGAAGGCCTCCTTGAAGACACGGTCCAAACAGGACCACCCCGAGGCCATCTTTCAATAATGCCAAGCCTTCATTTCTTCACCAGATTTCCAGGCCGCCCTTGGGCTGGGGAACTCACCACTGTGGGAAGGCGGCAGGTGAAGGAGACAGTGAAACTTCTCTTGGTCTCCATGACCGGTGGCCAGGGCGCCTCTGGCCTCTGTTTTCTCTGAGATGCTGACATGGCCGGGGTTAAGCCCTCGCTGAGACGGTGCATGAGGCACGTGGCTGTCCTCCACGATCCATCCACTGAAGCTCTTCTCTCTCTCTCCCTCTCCTGAGCTCCTTCCTTCCCACTTTCTTCCCTCCCTGCCCCCTCCATGTGCCCATTCTCTACAATTCTAGCAGTTGGATTGTTCTTTCTTGAGTTGAACCACCCTCAACCTCCCTGTAGATCCCACATGTTTGCTCCCATGTCTGCCCTCCAGGGCCAGGTGGGATAAGTAGATAAGAAAACAACCATGAGGGTGATCCTGGGGCTGCCCCTGATGATGCAAATATTACTCAGCTCTTATCTTGCACTGAGAAATTTGCAGCCGTTCCTTCACATACGAGGATCGCAACCTCACAGAACAGGTTCTTTAACCATCTCCATTTCAGAGACTGCAAAACTGAGACTTGGAGGCATTCAGTAACTTGTCCCACATTTCACAGCAAACGGGTGGCAGAATTAGGATTTGATTCGGAATGTGATCCAAAAGCCAGTTCTCTTAACCATGGGGATGCACTGATTTTTTTTTTTCCTCTGTCTTCCATTTGTGCATGTGTGCTAAGTCGACTCAGTCATGTCAGACTCTTTGCAACCCTAGGGACTGCAGTCCGCCAGGCTCCTCCATCCATGGGGATTCTCCAGGCAAGAATACTGGAGTGGGTTGTCATGCCCTCCTCCAAGGGATCTTCCCCACCCAGGGATTGAACCCAAGTAACCTGCATTACAGGCAAATTCTTTACTGTCTGATCCACCAGGGAAGCCCAAGAATACAGGAGTGGGTAGCCTATACCTTTTTCAGGGGAACTTCCTGACCCAGGAATTGAACAGGGGCCTCCTATATTGCAGGGAGATTCTTTACCAGCTGAGCTACCCAGGAAGCCTTCCCAGAGCTGAGTATAAGCCTTTCCCCACATGCTTATTAACCTCCTCAAAGATCATCATATCCAGCTCCTTCCTTTTGAGAAAAAATGCATTAGCCCTCCCTGTCGGGCTTCCATCTTTCAGAGACCTGAGAGATTCAACCATAAAACAGAGATAATGGAATCAACTATGCAGAGTATCTATTAGGTACCACGTCTGCCATCCCTGTGATGTCACTTGCAGCCGCCCATTTGGGGACCCTCCCTAAATCAACTTTCACCCCCCCTTACTGCTCCTTCAATACATCTCCCCTCATGCTGTGCAGCGGGTCCTCGCTGCCTCCTTCAGGTTAGACATGCCCTCTGTCCGCCACTCCCCTGCCTCCACCCACAATAAACCCAGATCAGATGCAAGCCCAAACCCTGCCCATTGTCACTGCAGTAAACAGCCTGGACACGAAGCCCACCTCCCTCACTCCCCAGAAGATTAATAAATCAGATTCAGACGCCTATTGTTCTGGACACAGTCAGAATCAATTGCAGGATTTTAAATCTCTCAGCACAGAGCAGCTGGCTGGCTATGAGAGGCCCCACTATGTCTCTGGGAAAACTTTGCCAGGGATGGAATGAGAAAGGAAAAAGGGATCAAATAATCAATAGCTATCATGAGCTCTTGGCCTTGTCCACACAGTATCCTTCAGGAGGCAGGTCCCCGACTTTATCCTGATTCTCACTTCATAAGGGAAGGAGGAGGGGCAGAAGGAGGCAGGTCCAGGTCTGCTGGACCCAGGCTTAACCCTCAGATGGGTGGGGTTGCTCCCCACCCACCTCCTAACCTCACCAATGCCTAATTCCATCTGCAAATGTTTGAATGTTTCAAAAGTGAGCACTCACAGCCTGAAGCCACAGGGTGAATTCTAGTTTATTATCCCAGAATTCCCAAGAAGAATTCATAGAAATCCTTGTATCTTAGACTAATTACCACTCACCACCCCCACCCCCTAGTCCTTGGTCTTTTTTTTTAATCCCTTACTCTCATGGGAGACATGGTGTGCCTGCCACTGCCGCCTGAGTGGCTGCTAGCATTTTCCCTAGCTGTTTATGTGGAAAATCATAAAAATATTTGGTGGCCAAGAAAAGAGAGGGGAAATGCTTTGGTGGTCTGATGCAACAGAAATGCTTTTTTGAGGGAAAAAAAAAAAAGCTGGCTGTCTTATTCTAATCCAAAAGCATGCATAAACGCTGTATTGATTGAAAAGTACTAGGTGGAAGGCACATTTTTCTCAGAGACCTGCCCCCACTCCACTCCCTGAAAGCAGACAAAAGCACTATTGGCAGCTGGCAGAGGGTAAGTCACTTATAATCCAGCCACAAGGTTTGGGAAGAGCTGAAAGCAAAAATTCTTGTGGGCTGTACTCTACCCTGAGTCTGGTATTATGCTTCTGCCCTGGTGGCCTAATTCTCTTGGCTGAAAGCGGAAGCAATGCTGGTGATGGTGATAGTGATGATGATGGTGGTGGTGGTGATAGTGGTGATGATGGCAGAGGTGGTGATGTGATAATGATGGTAGTGATGATGGTGGTGATCGTGATGACAGGTCTGATGATAGTGGTGGTGGTGATAGTAGAGGTGTTGGTGATGGTGCTGCTGATGGTGGTGGTGATGGTGGTGGTGATGGGGGTGATGATGGGGGTGATGATGGTGGTGGTGGTGATGGTGGTGATGCTCGTGGTGATGGTGGTGGTGGTGGTG